>NC_135211.1:27259216-27496716 GCF_052324685.1 Brachyhypopomus gauderio | reverse complement strand
GTCTTCTGGTGGGGAGGGGCTTCTGGTGGGGAGGGGCTTCTGGTGGGGAGGGACTTCTGGTGGGGAGGGACTTCTGGTGGGGAGGGACTTCTGGTGGGGAGGGACTTCTGGTGGGGAGGGACTTCTGGTGGGGAGGGACTTCTGGTGGGGAGGGACTTCTGGTGGGGAGGGGCTTCTGGTGGGGAGGGGCTTCTGGTGGGGAGGGGCTTCTGATGGGGAGGGGCTTCTGATGGGGAGGGGTTTCTGGTGGGGAGGGGTTTCTGGTGAGAAGATGCAATGCTGGGATAAATAAACATACAGAGTTCATGTCAGTGTGTTCTTGGAGCTTCTGTCTGTTTGCGACGTATATGTAACCAGGTTCTGTCGACCACGCGAGACAATGAAGAGTCAGGTGTCAAAAGGTTTACAATTTATTCAAAACCAGGCTCTTAGGAGAAGGAAGGAGGAGTCAGAGGTTGCCACCCACCACTGGGACCTTAAATAAATCCAAGAAAACACACCAGATAAATCGAGATAAAGTTCCAAGTGCAATATTATTCCAGGCTCACAAATGGCCATTACTACAAACACCGCACACGAAATTCATACATGGCACTCCATATTAGTAGCTACCCACACATCAAATGTCCCACCAAGGCTCAGTGGTAGGCGTACACACAATGGCTACAGCCTGCAGTCCCCAATACTGGTCAAGTTAACATTAACATTAAAGTAATTAAAAATACACCATTACTTTATTAATCTTAAGCTAGAGCTAATTTTAAAAAAGGAAGGCCACCACAAACCGCCGAGAAGCAAGGACTACAACTACGGGACCTCGGGCTGAGCCACTTGGGGAAGGCCGAAGGTGTGCAGAGTTCCAGCACAGGTCGGCCGCCCTGGCGTGGACAATCAAACAGAACTAACACAAGTAAACAAATAAACACACACAAACTAAACTAATAAAGGAGACCAGAGCTTAAGCCTGTTCTGGCCTGATGCTGGCACTCCAAGGCCGCACCAATCACAAACATACATAAATTGCTAAAATTAACAAAACAACCAACTGCACACCATCCACCTTACCCACTGCTGACACGAAGGAGACCAAAAAAACTCTGTGGGGCCCTCCACAGGCCCAGCTTTTAAAGGGTCCTCTTCCTCTCCCCATGAACCCAGCATTTCACCGCAGCAAATCCCACAGCTCCCCCTTTGTCCTGGCCCCATTATTGCACCCTGACTCCCAACCCGTCCATTCAGTTACATCCCCCACCACCTTTTCACAGCACATCCTCGTGCTGCCGGTCAGTTGTCCCCTTGCCCATAACGCTGGGGTGGGATCCCCCTCGAACTGCGCTGAGACCTCCGCAGCTCCTCAGACCCCACAGCCACAGACTCTTCCACTGGTGATGCAGTGGACGGACCTGCACGTTGCCAAGGGGGCAACCATCGGGTTGGTGGGGGCATCCACATGAATGACTGTCTCCTTGGCTCAGGTTTGCCACGTTCTTCCTGCGCTAGGGCTTGTAGTGACAAAGGACAAGGACGAAGCAACCGCCTATGCAAAACTTTCTCCTTCCCTTCCCCCCGTTCAGGCTTGACCACATACACAGGAACATCAGGATTAGGTTGTTTTACCACTACATAGGGTACATTATGCCAATAGTTTGCAAGTTTACTCTGCCCTTTGGGACCCACATTACGCAACAGCACCCTTTCTCCCATCATTAATGGACCCAGCCCCCCTTGGGCATCATGTTGCCTCTTTTGCTTCTGTGCTGCCCCTGCATTCAACTCACCTGCTCTTTTATAAGCAAAGTACAGGCGCTCATGGTGTTTCTGGACCCACTCTCCAACTGTGCTTGATTCTTCCAACGGACCCCCCAGAAGAACGTCTACTGGTGCACGTGCATGTCTTCCAAACATGAGATACGAGGGGGTGTAACCTGTAGAGGTATGCACCGTGTTGTTATAAGCATGGATCATTTCTGGTAAGTAATCTGCCCACCTACTCTTCTTTTCCTCCACCAGACTACGCAACATTCCCAGCAGGGTGCGGTTGAATCTTTCTGTGAGGCCATTACCCTCTGGGTGGTATGGGGTAGTGTGACTCTTTTTGCAGCCATACAAGTCGCAAAGTTGTTTCACCACAGCCGCTTCAAAGTTTGGTCCTTGATCAGCATGGAATCGGGCGGGACATCCAAAATACTGGATCACCTGTTGCCACATCACCCTCACTGTTGTTTTTGCGGTCTGGTCCCGAGTTGCAGCAGCCCAAGCGAACTTTGTGAAATGATCAGTAAGGACCATGATGTTTTCCAATCCGCCTACTGAGGCTTCTAGGGACAGGAAGTCCATGGTAATCAGCTCTAAAGGGTAAGAGGCTGTAATGGGTGTCAAACTAACTGTTGAGTTAGTGGGCTTTTTTCTTAACACACACTGAGGACACTCTAAACACCACCTCTGGGTGTCTGCAAACATATTGGGCCAGTAGTACCTGGTTTGAAGTGTCTTACATATCTTATCTGCAGCAAAATGTCCCATATGCTCATGGCAGCTAGTGAAGACTTCTTGCTGTTGACTCTGGGGTAAGATGAGCTGGAAATGGAGGGCATTCGTTTTTGAGTCCTGGACTCGCCTGTAGAGTACCCCCTCTCGCAGCTGTAGACGGGGCATTTCCTTCAACAGGCGCAGCACTTGGGGACTCTCTAACTGTCGTTTGGCTGCCCGCAATGGCTGTTTGGTCTGCAAAAAAAACAGAACTCGTGAGATTGTTGGGTCCTTTTGTTGTCCCTCGGCCCACCTGTCAGCAGACCAGCCTTCTCCAATCCATGAAGCTTTTGCTAGCTCGAGGGTGGACTCTGCCTCACACACCCCCAACAAGCATGCCTGGACCACCTCCACAGTCACATCTTGGAAGCCTGGAACCTCCACCCCATCCTGTTCCTCTGATGCCTTTGGGGTTCCAAGGGGGTAACGAGAGAGCACATCAGCATTGACATTAGACTTTCCGGAGCGATGTTTCACCTGGAACTTATAGCTTGCTAGTCGCGCCACCCAGCGCTGCTCCACCGCACCTAACCGAGCTGTGGAAAGATGGGCCAGAGGATTATTGTCTGTATAAACTACAAAGTCTGAACCGAGCAAGTATTCATGAAATTTTTCTGTAATGGCCCATTTCAGTGCTAGTAGTTCCAGTTTAAAAGAACTGTAATTGGCATCATTACGCTCAGCACCTTGCAGGCCTCTACTTGCATAGGCAATAACTTTTTCTTGGCCCTCTTGGACCTGTGAGAGTACTGCACCCAGGCCTTGGTGGCTAGCATCTGTATAAAGGAGAAAAGGCAAACTGAAATCAGCAAAGGACAGGATTGGGGCCTGGGTCAAGGCTTGCTTTAGACCTAAGAAGGCCAAATCACATTCTTCTGTCCAATGCCAAGCAGGCCCTGGCACTCTGGGTTTGGTCTTCCTTGCTGGGTACCCGCCTAAAAGTCGGTGGAGAGGGCCTGCTGTTTGGGAAAACCCCTTGACGAATCGGCGGTAATACCCTGCAAGGCCAAGGAACGCTCGTAGCTCAGTTGGTGTAACTGGCACTTTCCACTGCTGGACTGCTGACACTTTACCCGGATCTGGGGCTATTCCATTTGCAGACACGATGTGGCCGAGGTACTGGACACTATCACGGAGAAGTTTACACTTGTCAGGTTTCAGCTTCAGGCCCTGGGCAGAGAGGCGGGAGAACACATAATCAAGACGATCAAGATGAGTATCAAAATCAGCCGCAAAAACAATAATATCATCTAAATAGATTAACAGTGATTGGTAATTATGTTCTCCCAAGCAACTCTCCATAAGGCGCTGAAATGTAGCAGGTGCATTACATAATCCAAAGGGCATCCTTTGGAATTCAAAAAGCCCCATGGGAGTGGTAAAGGCTGTTTTTTCTTGGTCTTTGTCATCCACTTTGACCTGCCAATAGCCAGACGCCAGATCCAATGTAGAATACCAGCTGGCCTTCTTCAAACTGGCTAGAGCTTCTTCTACTCGGGGTAAGGGATAAGAGTCCTTCCTAGTAACTTGGTTCAGTTGCCTGTAATCCACGCAGAATCGGATGGAACCATCTTTCTTGCGAACCAAGACTATGGGTGATGACCATGGGCTTGAGCTTGGCTTGATGACATCGGCTTCCAGCATGCGCTTGATCAAGGCCCTGACCTCAGCGTACAAGTTTGGGGGGATCTGACGATACCTTTGCCTGATGGGAGCTGCATCTCCCGTAGGAATTCTGTGAGAGATGGTATCTGTACAGCCGTAATCCTCCTCATGCTGAGAAAAAACAGCTCTATGTTTGTTGAGCAAGGTGGCCAATTTGCTCTTCTGTTCTGCTGACAGAGCAACTCCTTCAAGGTCGAATGGTGGTAAGGCATCCATGTCAGTCTTGCTACTCGAGTGTAGGGTTGGTTCAGCATCACTTGACATCTGAGCCTCCACACTGTCACCTCTCAATTTCAAATGCAGGTTCATCATCAAAAACTTCACAAGAGTCCAACAAAGATATTTTGCCTAATTTTTGATAGGGGTAAATGACTAGAGGGCCATTGCTGATGTTACGCACTCGTACCTGTGTCCGTCCGCCCCCAACCGTCACCAGGGCCCGAGCTACCAGGAGTCCATCTTGCGTGGGCAGTGGCTCCATCAAGGCTTCATACCCTCGACCTCCTGGTCCGCCCCTGGCTCGACAGTTCAGTAGCAGCTCCCGGTTACCAGGTATAGCCACAGGACGATGGCTGGCAAGACGGACATATCCGACAAAGCCATCCGGGGTGACGAATCCTTGCTCCTTCTGGCAAACGTGCATGACCTCCTGCCACAGGGTCTTGCCAGGATCATTTAGTTTTGGTGGAATCTTCACTTTGCAAGGTGCTGTGTTCTTGAATAAAACTTGCCATACTTGTTTAATCGCATTCATTCCTACAAGACCTGATACTTTTAAACAGCTGTCTTTTACTACGATCACCCCCACGTTCGACAATGTCACCCCAGCAATGTCCATCTGAACTTCTACGTACCCCAGGTAGGGAATCTCCTTACCATTCGCCGCCTTCAACTTCAGCCAGGAAGCTGGATCTTTCAGGTGCTGGCCGTCTTGGCCAAAGTGTCTCTGTAGCCACTCTTGGCGCACCATGGACACCTGGGAGCCAGTATCTAGTAGGCAGGAGATTTCAATGCCATCCATAAAGACTTGGATCATGGGGCAGTGCCCTACAAGGCCAATAGGGGGCACGGGTGTTTGCAGATCACATGCTTGGGTCACTGTGGGGGAAGGATCATTTGCTGTTTGGCCCACTGTTAGATCCACAACAGTGGGGCAAGCTAGTTTAAAGGGGCAGGGGGGTTTTGTTCGGGGCACTGGCGTGCAATGTGGCCTGGGGTTCGGCATTGGTAACAAATAGGCCGTCCCTGTTCGTCATACTCATTGGGCCTGGACTGGACCCTCATTTTCTGTTGCCTAGGGCCTGGTGAAAAACTACGGGATCTTTGTGGCACAAAGGAGGGAGTAGGTATCTGAATTGGCTGTGACTCAAGCTTCGCCTTGCAGAACTCCTCCCTTATTCCCTGCAGGAGAGATTGGGACAGGTTATTCACTTGAGTCTCTACCTCTTTCACCAGTTCTGACTTAAGTTCAGTTTTAAGTTTTTGTAAGTCATCTTCCCAAGGCTTCTTATATGTAGTTGCTTTCACCGCTCCACAACATACTTGCTCATTTTCCTCCAGGTCTGCCCGTAATATAGCTTCCTTCCGCACCTCTGCAAACTTAAGATTGTTATTCAATGTTACCTTAATTCTTAGCTCTCTCTTCAGGCCGTCATCACAGAGCCCTGCAACAAACTGATCACGCATTAGTATCTCCGGGTTCAAGATATTTTGTGCATCATGGATCATCATCTTCTGCCAGGACTCCTGTAGGCGGAGGGCAAAAGCCCTCACACTTTCTTCAGCCTGCTGCCTACAGTTGAAGAACATCGAGCGTGAACCAGAAGCAGGGACAGCACTAGAATACAAACTTGCCAACTTTGTGAATACTTTAGCAACAGTATCTTTCTCATCAGCAGACAAAATGGCCACTTCTCTCTTCGCTTCCCCCTCCAAACAACTTAATACCCAGTCTAACTGATTTTCAGCGGGGACGCCATACATTCTAAACCACATTTCAATGTCATTTTTCCACTGTTTAAATGTACCTTCATTTGTCCCTTTACCCCCAGAAAATTTAGCACAAGGCATCATAAATGGGAAAAAGGTAGGCACTGAAAAAGACCTTGGTCTCCCCCCTCCTTCATTTTCACTCTGAGACATCTTCAATCAACTTACAATTAAGTTGGTCGCTGCCGAACTACGCCAAAGATGTAACCAGGTTCTGTCGACCACGCGAGACAATGAAGAGTCAGGTGTCAAAAGGTTTACAATTTATTCAAAACCAGGCTCTTAGGAGAAGGAAGGAGGAGTCAGAGGTTGCCACCCACCACTGGGACCTTAAATAAATCCAAGAAAACACACCAGATAAATCGAGATAAAGTTCCAAGTGCAATATTATTCCAGGCTCACAAATGGCCATTACTACAAACACCGCACACGAAATTCATACATGGCACTCCATATTAGTAGCTACCCACACATCAAATGTCCCACCAAGGCTCAGTGGTAGGCGTACACACAATGGCTACAGCCTGCAGTCCCCAATACTGGTCAAGTTAACATTAACATTAAAGTAATTAAAAATACACCATTACTTTATTAATCTTAAGCTAGAGCTAATTTTAAAAAAGGAAGGCCACCACAAACCGCCGAGAAGCAAGGACTACAACTACGGGACCTCGGGCTGAGCCACTTGGGGAAGGCCGAAGGTGTGCAGAGTTCCAGCACAGGTCGGCCGCCCTGGCGTGGACAATCAAACAGAACTAACACAAGTAAACAAATAAACACACACAAACTAAACTAATAAAGGAGACCAGAGCTTAAGCCTGTTCTGGCCTGATGCTGGCACTCCAAGGCCGCACCAATCACAAACATACATAAATTGCTAAAATTAACAAAACAACCAACTGCACACCATCCACCTTACCCACTGCTGACACGAAGGAGACCAAAAAAACTCTGTGGGGCCCTCCACAGGCCCAGCTTTTAAAGGGTCCTCTTCCTCTCCCCATGAACCCAGCATTTCACCGCAGCAAATCCCACAGCTCCCCCTTTGTCCTGGCCCCATTATTGCACCCTGAATCCCAACCCGTCCATTCAGTTACATATATGCTGTGGAGACAGGAGCACATAGATTAATTAGGCGCATTAGCTCTGAGGACGAGGGGTGTACACTGTCACGTCCCTCAGCGGTGGGGCTAAGTGTGGTGCTGGGTAAGATTGAAATGTCAAGCCAGCGCGACCTTTCTCTCAGATCCCCTGTGTGCGCTCCTGACCCTTAAACACCAGCTTGGATCATTAGCATCCAGTGGAGGCGTGTCTCTCATTCAGCCCTGGCTCCCGGACCAGCCTCGAGCTCGGGTGAGCAGGCAATCGCTCGGAACTGTGGGGGGGCAGCACGCATATCGGGGTTTGTTTTGGAATTCATTGGTTTCCGTGAAACATTTTGCAGCAGGCATTCTAATCTGGAATCGGTGCTGAGACAAAGGTCAGCCCAGAGGAGAAGTTCACGTGCATGAGGCGCACGTAAATGGTATTGCGGAATTGGGTTCCAGCGCTGCATCACAGTTAGCATCATAACATTCCAAAGCTCCACCCCCCTCAGCTTCCTCCACCCGTTCTGATTGGTTTGTGGGTGGAGTTCCAGGGTATAACTGATCTGCAGCAACAGCTCTGCCACAGACTACTAAAAGCTGATCAGGCTCCCACCATTTTCAGTCCTCAGTGTGCTTCACCTCTGCTCCAGTGTTTCTCGGGGAGCAATTATCCCTGCGTCTACGCGCTCTGATCTCTGATCTCTGATACGTGGCGGGATTGGGGGGGGTGGTTAGAGGGACTCAGGGCTGTGATTGACACTGATCAACGACTCCATTTTGGCTGTTGAGTCAGAGTTGCCTTTCTGATACCACTGTCTCAAGCCAGTACCCTATCTGTACTATCCAGCAGTAGCAGATTTCACAGCGGTCTTCAGCAGCTGTGTGACTGAGCATGCCCCTCCTACTGAGCATGTGTCCTGAATGGATGAGTGTGGTCAGATCTGATCAAGATGGATGGGTGTGGTCAGATCTGATCAAGATGGATGGGTGTGTGGCAGATGTGAAGTGGTAGAGGATTTTTGGGAGGGGGAGGTGGTCATTTCTTTAGCTGTCTTTGCATATGAAAAATGAAAGTGTACAGACATGAATCATGTCTATCCATGTCTAGGATGGAGTGTGAACCATCTTTTGTTTGCTGGTTTATAATAAGATAATCTGCCTTTGTGAAACTGCGTTGCAGATACAGTATGTTCACATTCACATATTCACACGAGTGATTCTGAATTTGCATGTATTTGCATTAACCCAATAAGACAACAGACTGGAATGAATCATAAACGTAAACCATTTCGCTAAAATTGTTCATCTTCTACCTTTAAAAGGCAATTTGCTTAACAGAAGTGCATCAGCGCTCCTGATGTAGGCTGTGCTGAAACCCTGGGAGTACTCGGCCCCTTATGGATTCATCTTTGCTTCTGAAGTGTGTGTTTTTGAGCACTCTTACATTGATTGGGTCCTTATCATTCTCCTCTTATATTATCATGAGATTGCTTTTTGTGAAGGGAACTTATCTCGTCATGTCTCTGAACACAGCAAATAAAGCAGCTGTTTGAATCAGAGAACAAGGAATGAAATTCAGCAGTTGAACACAGCTGAACACACTGTTGAGTGGAGCTGTTTGAGAATCCTCAGGTACAGTGAGCTGTAGATGTTTGCACGTTTAGTCCTGTTCATCAGAATAAGCATTATTCCATATCCCTGCCGCATCATGAGGACGTCTTTCTGGGTGTTTATCTTTTGCTGCTAAAGTGGGCATGGGGGAGTGTGTGTGTGTGTGTGTGTGTGTGTGTGTGTGTGTGTGTGTGTGTGTGTGTGTGCGCGCGCGTGCGTTCTGTGTGGCTTGGGCAGTTATTTCATCTCATTAACACTTCTCTGCTCATGCTAAAATAATATTATTATTGCACGCAAGCCACAAGGCAAATGTTGCAAGAAATTCAATTTCCTTACATTCATGGAATTACCACTTTTACTAACATGATGATGATTTCCTGTAGCTAGCAGAATGGCGTAGACACACACCAAACTGCATATGGTCCCAGAGTGCCAATAAGACACATTTTTACCCATAAGTCCTCAAACGTGCTGAGACGGTCTTCCGACGTTAAACGGCCCTTTGAATCATCTTGCTGACAGCTTCTCCATGGCAGTTTGCTGTAGGGTAATAAGAGCACCTTTATATGTTGTTGATGTTAGTCATAGTGAATGGTTAAGGTGATTGCCACTCTAATAAGACTGGGAATATTGTCCATGAATATTGTCCATGAAACACTGGGAATATTGTCTATCTATGTAAGAATTTGACCTGATGTCCTTTCAGGTTTGCCTCCACCAAGTTTGCATAGATCACTCGTTTGATAGCAGTGTAGTGGTGAAACACACTCCTCCCACACTGCTCCCAGACTCCTCCCAGACTCCCCAAAGCTCCTCCCACACTATTCCCAGACTCCTCCCTGCTGCATTACCTACACGTTGCCTCTGTGTTTCCCCACCAGTGCAGGACAGACCTGTTCCCCCGTCCACAACCACGATGGCAGTGATCTGTAGGCACTGACAGGCTGGGCTGAGTCTCCACTCTTAGGGCGTACTCACACTAGGCACACTAGGTTTGCTGGATCCGTGCTGGGGCCCGGTTATCCCCCCTCCCCACTCCCCCTCTGGCCTGCACTCACACTGGCTTCATCAAGCCGGCCCGAGCACGCTTACGTCATCACAACGCCGCTTTATTTGGAAAAAAAGCGCGCTCGCACAACACTATAGAGTTCACGATTCTCTTTTTATTGTATTTTTGGAGTCGTTTTGGGAGTGCAGAAACACGGTGCAAGCACAGATTTATCGATCATTTAACACAACGATTGTCTGCTAATCGCTTTGCCGCTATGACTGTTTAACGTGAGCGTCGCATCACTGATGTCATGTTTGAGTTCCAGCGAAATGAACCAATCAGACGAGGCACCAAGCGGGCCCGGGCACGGATAGCGCTCACACTAGAAGCGAACCGTGCCCGAGTCCACATGAATCGTGCCCTGGCCCACCTCTTCAAAGCGGGCCCGAGCACGGTTAACTGATCCGGGCCCGGGCACGGTTGGAGCGCTCACACTAGCCAAACGAACCGTGCTTCGGCAGGCAACCGTGCCCGGGCCCAGATCGCAGAGCCTAGTGTGAGTACGCCCTTACACTCTGATCTGAGTCTGTGTCTTGTATCTGAACAGGTATAAACACCCAGCCGGATGCTCTATCGGCGACAAGGTGTAGGAGATTCGTATGTCAGTGTGTAATAAAACTTTTACGGCAGCCCCTTCACGCTGTCATGTCGGTCTTGTAGTACGCAGTCTGGTATACAATTTAGGTGAGAATCTTTCGGCAGGCGGCACCTGGGTAGTATTTCATTCAACAGACTGCTATGATACACACATTTATAACAGCTTCTGTTATTTGACATTTACATGTCAGCATATGCAGGCCCCAAGAGTGACACAGTGCTGGCCTCAGAGCAGTGTACCAGAACAGGCCTGGTTAATGAGACCAACACAGCACTGATCTCAGAGCAGTGTACCAGAACAGGCCTGGTTAATGAGACCAACACAGCACTGATCTCAGAGCAGTGTACCAGAACAGAACTAGTTAATGAGGGGGCTCGGCCGGTTAATGAGACTAATACTGTGCTGATCTTGGAGCAGTGTAGCAGAGTAGGGCTGGTTAATGAGATTGACACAGTTATGATCTCAGATCAGTGTACCGGAGTAGGGAGCATATTGTAGCAGGGAGATGCAGTAATAACAGGACTGTGTGTGTGTGTGTGTGTGTGTGTGTGTGTGTGTGTGTGTGTGTGTGTGTGTGTGTGTGTGTGTGTGTGTGTGTGCTGCTGTGGGTGGAGGAGTATGGATATGGATGTGTGTGTGTGTGTGTGTGTGTGTGTGTGTGTGTGTGTGTGTGTGTGTGTGTGTGTGTGTGTGTGTGAGGACATGCTCCTGTGAGTGGATGAGTATGGGTATGGATATGGATGGGGGTGTGTGTGTGTGTGTGTGTGTGTGTGTGTGTGTGGTATGTGATATGGTAACACATCTCCACTCCTGAGGGTGAAGGTGTGTGTGTGTGAAGTCTTTCATCTGGCCTTAGACACCCTGCATGAATCAGCAGGCCTTTCTGCTCTAATACTCTGTGAATGCAGTACATATTGATTTTGCTCCACTATCCTCTGCTATAAATATCCATTAATAAACAACCTTTCTCCAGCCATCGGGAGCGTCACATCCATATAGCCAAACCTCGCCTGATCACGCCAGCACCAGAATCTGCTGTGCTGTCTTTCATGAGCATGAAGAGGACCTGGAGATCCACTCTGAGGTCACTGAGCTGAGATCCGCTGTGAGGTCACTGAGCTGTGATGTGCTGTGAGGTCACTGAGCTGTGATGTGCTGTGAGGTCACTGAGCTGTGTTGTGCTGTGAGGTGCTGTCCCAGTGTCTCAGAGCCACAGCGAAGCTTAATTCATTAAGCTATGCAGCTTACCCTCTAATCCTCCTGGACCTCCCCCTGAACCTCCCCCTGAACCTCCCCCTGAACCTCCCCCTGGACCTCCTCCTGGAACTCTTCCTGAACCTCCTCCTGAACCTCCCCCTGGACCTCTTCCTGAACCTCCTCCTGAACCTCCTCCTGGAACTCCCCTTGAACCTCCTCCTGGAGCTCCCCTTGAACCTCCTCCTGGAGCTCCCCCTGAACCTCCCCCTGAACCTCCTGCTGAACCTCCCCCTGAACCTCCCCCTGGACCTCTTCCTGAACCTCCTCCTGAACCTCCTCCTGGAACTCCCCTTGAACCTCCTCCTGGACCTCCCCCTGAACCTCCTCCTGTGCTGCGTGGTGCACCTCACCGCCTGGGGTCTTTTGCTGCATGTACGGTGCAAGAGGCATACCCCTTAGCCAAGAACGCTTTGCTGCTGCACTCCTATACACACACACACACACACACACACACACACACACACATGCACACACACACACACACACATACACACACACACCCAGTAAACAGGAAGTACTACAGAGCTGTGTGGGCCCTTTTTCCCTGAGGTGCTTTCATATGAACCTTCATATGAGTAAATTTAACCTACTGGTTTTACTCTACATACTGTAAGCACTGAACTTTCCACACAGGTTAATATTTTTAATGCCTTTTTTCACAGTAAAGTAAGTCAGAATTAGCTTGCACATCAGCAAGTGTGGACTCAGCAAATATTTCTGTATGAATTTCAATCAAGCTGATCAACAGGCCTTTGTCCTCCATCAATGCCAAGACAGGTTCCTCTGCCTTTCCTCTTTACTTCCTGTTCTTGTCCCACAGACCCGCCCCTCTCTCTGGGTGTGTCCTCGCTCTCCCTCTCTCGGCTGCATCTGGAGCTCCTCTGCCTGCATCTCCCGGACGTGCCACAGATTGTTTCTATTCATCAATGCCATCTGCGGCACAGCCGTGTTAATGAGACTGTGAATGGAACAAACTGCTGCGTTATGGATCTGACAGTGAAAATGCTTTTTCTTTCTTTCTTCCTTTCTTTCTTCCTTTCATTCTTTTCATTCTGTCAGCACTTCTAACCTCTCAGGAATTTGGATGTGGTCCACTAAAAAGGAGAGAGACATAAAGAGAGAGAGAGAGGGGAGAGAGAGAAAGAGAGTGAGTGGGAGAGATATAAAGAGAGAAATTGTGAGACTGAAGTAAAATTGAAGTAAAATTGAAGTAAAATTGTCAGTTCATACATTTATTCAATCAGTTATTATTTCAGACAAAACAATTTAATTTTCATATTGAAACTTCAAAAATGAATTTCATATTGCTACAGTTGTGCAGGAGTAAAGTTAGCATGATTAAATATTCTGTGTAGATGCACAGTACTCTTTCAGATGTTTTTTTTTGTTTATTTTTTAAACTTTTTTTGAACACACCAATTTTTGTAAGAACAGTATGTATATTTATTTTGGGTTCTTACATTTACACTTATATTAGCATGTATATAATAGTACATTGAAATATATACACAAATATTAAAAAGTGTTTAAAATGAAATCAGATCTTATAAAACAGACACTAAATTACTAAATAATTCATCAATGCCTCGTATAGAACAGTATCATCATGTCATGTGACAAGCAATCATCTCTCACTTCTGCAGCCTCCTCGTGCCTGTAAGCAGTGGCGGGACAATGGTGATGCATCCCGGTGTGTGGGGTTCTGTGACTGTCCTAGACTCCCTACCTGCCTCATGCTGGATTCTGTGGTGGTGCTTCAGATGCTTGTGTGCGCTCTGTGAGGTTGTGTGCAGTCTGTGAGGTTGTGTGCGCTCTGTGAGGTTGCGAGTGTTCTATGAGTTTGTGTGCGCTCTGTGAGGTTGTGTGCGCTCTGTGAGGTTGTGTGCAGTCTGTGAGGTTGTGTGCACTCTGTGAGGTTGTGTGCAGTCTGTGAGGTTGCGAGTGTTCTGTGAGGTTGTGTGTGCTCTGTGAGGTTGTGTGCAGTCTGTGAGGTTGTGTGCAGTCTGTGAGGTTGCGAGTGTTCTGTGAGGTTGTGGGCAGTCTGTGAGGTTACATATGCTCTGTAAGGTTGTGTGTGTTCTGTGAGGTTGTGTTCGTTCTGTGAGATTGTGTGCGCTCTGTGAGGTTGTGTGTGTTCTGTGAGGTAACTCTGTGAGGTAACTCTGTGACCCATTTCCTGGTACCAGCATTGTGATTCTTCCATAAGCTGCGATGTTAATGTAATTATCTTTGGAGTTTTACATACCCCTTAACTGAAGTGAGATATATTTACCTTGAAAAGGGAAGATAATACTCATAATATGGACAAACCAATAGGTTTTCTAATAACAGATGGATTTAGGAGTTTGAAAGCTTAATTCACATTGTACAGTTAATATCTACCATAAACTTCACACAAAAAGGCCAACTGTGAATAACTGCTAAATAGTCTTAGGCATCAAAATGAGTGTGTAGTTCATCAGAATGAGTGTATGGTTCATCAGAATGAGTGTGTGGTTCATCAGAATGTGTGTGTGGTTCATCAGAATGTGTGTGTGGTTAGACAGAGAAAAAATATTCCACTCATAAATTCCAAGCGTGCTTTAATATTACTCAATGATGTGTTATGGATTGATGACTTCTGGACTGTAGCTATTGGAACACACCTTGTCCTGCAGTACTTACAGTACTGTAATCTCTCAGCTCTTTCAAGCTTTACGACGGTGGGAGGTGCCAAGGCGGTGGGAGGTGCCAAGGCGGTGGGAGGTGCCTTCGCTCCACCCCCCCATGTCTCTGCCTTCTCACTGAAGCTGTTACACTTTTCTCTGCTACCACTGAATTACACATCTCTCCCACATACATCATGCCACTATGGGACAGGGTGGTGTCTGCAGCCATGGCAATGCCAGCCCTCTCGTTTGATTTTAATGGTCTCAGTCACAGTTTGGCACCTGAAGCCCCTCAATCTCTCTCCGCCTCTTCAGCTCTTCCATCATTTACATGGCGATGTTTAATATTATAGCAGGTTATAATATCTAGAATGTGACCAATCAAAGAGTATGTAGTGGGTTAGAGTATGTAGTGGGTTAGAGTATGTAGTGGGCTAGAGTATGTAGTGAGTTAGAGTATGTAGTTAGCTAGAGTAGTGAGTTAGAGTATGTAGTGAGTTAGAGTATGTAGTGAGCTAGATTATGTAGTGAGTTAGAGTATGTTGAGTTATAGTATGTAGTGGGCTAGATTATGTAGTGAGATAGAGTATATAGTGGGCTAGATTATGTAGTGAGTTAGAGTATGTTGTGAGTTAGATTATGTAGTGAGATAGAGTATGTAGTGGGCTAGATTATGTAGTGAGTTAGAGTATGTTGTGGGCTAGAGTATGTTGTGAGTTAGAGATTGAGGGGCGGGTTGCCTGTGAGACTGTCTGTGTCCATCTTATACCCACCATGGACCTAAACCACTGCTGCTTGTGTGTGCATCTGTGTGTGTGTGTGTTTGCCTGTGTGTGGGGGTTTATTCTCTTCAGATAGGCTGTCACCACGGAGATGGGGTTGAGCAGCTAAAGGCCGGCCTATTGCTGCAGTTGTCAGCAGTAATCACAGTAAAGTGCCTACCAGAGTGGCCGAGTGTGTGTGGTGTGTGTGTGTGTGTGTGTGTGTGTGTGTGTGTGTGTGTGTGTGTGAGAGAGCCTCCACAATATGCTTTCACGTGATAAAATGTAAACTGCTGTTACTCTGGAGCTTTGAAATTCGCCTGAGATTACTTTGGCTGTAGATTTTGGAGCTCAGAATGAAAGACCATATTGTTTTAAGCCCTCTAGATAAAGTCAGGCAGAAATTTGTCTTTGAGTCACTCTCACTCTTCTCGTGTCTCAAAAATCTAACTCAACCCCAAAAAACTACAACTCACCTTATACAAATCTAACTCATCCCACATTTAGACAAATTACACTCACCCTGAGGGGGTGCAGGGGCCAGTGTGCAGTGCACTCTGGGTAATCTGAGCCCCACAGCCCTGACCCTAATCCTGTCTGTGAGTGGCCACACCTGCACTAATGGTGAAGGAAATCAGGAAGAGGGGCTGAAGGGGTTAATGATGAAGAGGAGAGGATGAAGAGAAGGGGGGAGGATTCTGGCTAAGGGCAGAGCCGACTTGGAGGTCAGCTCTGTGAGCAGCAAGCCAACGAGTCCACAGGAAATCACATAACCCTTTCAGAGCAATGCTGGCAGAGACACGAGCCTCACGGCTGTGTTTGCAAGCCAGAGAGAGAGCATGGTACAACAACCCCAAATTCAGAAAGTGAATAGAATCAAAGCAAAGACTCAATCAAAGAAGCAAAGAATCCACCACCGAATCAACAGTTTATGGATAACTGAGAGTGGACTGCATTTTTCTGGACACCCCAAAGTACTTTTCATGGACATGCTCTGGAGACCTATTGTGTTGCAACATCTGGTTCAGACTGGCAGTGTCAGTGTGTTAAAGTTCTGGATTCTGTGGCTGTTTGTTAGTGAGGTCTGTCACGGTCCAATCTGTACCTTTCCGTCCAGGTTGCCTTGAACTATGTCACGCTGTCAGTGATGAGAGGCGGTGGTAAGATCTGTCAGTGATGAGAGGTGGTGGTAAGATCTGTCAGTGATGAGAGGCGGTGGTAAGATCTGTCAGTGATGAGAGGTGGTGGTAAGATCTGTCAGTGATGAGAGGTGGTGGTAAGATCTGTCAGTGATGAGAGGCGGTGGTAAGATCGGTTGGGTAAGTGGAGCTGGCGCCGCCCTGCAGGCCGTAAAGCTGTCATTGATTTACAATTGGCCTCTGTGCTATTGATTAGCACCAAAAGCTGTTTCCCTGCACCCTCTCAGTGTTCACGTCTTCACCCGGGTGGCGTTGCAGGACAGACCACTTGTTACCAAATGTTCTCAATTACATTTTGTGATGAATAATGCACTAGTCTTTGCTTTAACCAAACTCCATTAGTAACAGTTATCCGCAACACAAACACATGCACGACTAGATCGGATAAACTGCATTTCAGCTTATGAAATGTATTCTCCCAATTTTCATTTATATACAATCTCATCAATATGCGTTAAACTGCCCATCTGGGAACGTTTCCCCCATTAAACCCACAGAGAGCAGAGGAGAATGAAAGGATGAAAGAGGGAGAAAATGGGTAGTTTCTATTTCTAACGTGAAGCCCTCCGATCGATACGCAGTACCTGCAGCTGTCTGTAGGAGAGGCAGAACAACACAAAAAGCAAAACCATTCACTCTCCCCTTCATAACCCACCCTCCCTGTGTTTTGGTCACCAGTGACCTGCCCTGGAAGATGATAGATCGAAACTGCAGGGATATTATTGCCTCTGCTCAGCCAAAAATTTATTTCTTTATGGGCTCCTCGCAGCTTGTAACCTGACACCATAAGATGAGGAAAAGAAAGAGAGAGAGAGAAAGAGAGAGAGAGAGAGAGTGAGTGTGAGTGAGAGAGAGCAGAGAGACAGAGATGGAAGGAAAGAGGAAAGGGAGAATTTGACAGCTAGAGACTTAGCAAAGATTCTGTTGACATGTTCTTCTGGGCAAATGACATTAGTGGGGCTGCAGCAAAAATGTGTGCTCTGGTGGGTAGGAAGGGGTTTAAAAGATAGAAGAGTGGGCTGAGAAGGGCACTTTGAAAGTAATGCAGCGGGTCTGTTTCTCCAGGCCTCGAGCTCTGGTGCACATGCAGCCATGTGGCAGTCAGGGGCTGCCAGGCAGGACCAGGAAAAGGGGAGTGGCCAGGGGAGTGGCAATGTGTGAGTGTGAAATATGACAGAAGCTGTCCAGAGTTTCTGGTGGCTGATGCGCTCCAGTGATGTCATGCACCGATGCCATGCAACAGATATGTCATGTCAGTCATCTGCAGCCCCTCTGGCGAAGTTTGATGTCATCGCAGTACACAGACGCGGCTTCTGTCCTCTATGCTGTCGGGGATCTCTGCACCCCGGTGCATTTCACTGCTCTGTGAAAATCCTTGATGCAACACCAAAGAGCAAATGATGGATGATTTAAGCTGTTAGTGGTGAGGTTCCTGTTATCTTCACAAACTGCATCTTGTTCGTTTCCACATTTTCTCTGGGTGCTCTAAAGAAAAGTCACACCTCGCCACGCGGCTCCTCCTAAATGAAATTGCTACTTGTCACAGTCAATGTGCATTGATTGCGGCTGCAGCGTGGGCAGACCTGCTAGATGAGTATCTTCTGCGGAGGCTATTCAGTGGATGCGCAGCGCTGTCTGCCGCGTGTCATTGTAACAGAGTTAATTACAGCTGTGCAATAATAGATGTTAGAAGAGTGACTCACGTGAGGGGGCCCTGTGGTGTTCTCCTCCTCTCTCCCCACCTCCACCCACAGGAGGTCGGCTGCATCCTGGCCTCCATCACAGGGCAGCAGTGCTACTGGTGCCAGCTCTATAGAAGTGGTTCCCCCAGCGGGGCTCCAGCCTCAGATGGTAATCGGGCTGCTCGGAACTCTGCCGCACTCTGCTAACCGCTCCCCGCGCTAACTGTGCTAACCGCTCACCGCGCTAACACTGGAAACTGGAAATGATTTCAGGCATCGTGTTCTTTCCTTTGCAGATGCGGTGGTCGCCCACAGGCACAAGACGGTGGTGACGGACATCTGTTTCCAGACTAACATGTCGAGCCTCATGGACTTTGGGTCTCCAGACTCCCCGCTTGATAAAGGTAGGACAGTGGTGGAGAACTTTGGTGGGAGGGGCCACACAGGTGGGAGGGGCCACACAGGTGGAGACACACAAGGCGCTTCCGTTCCCCACGCGGCGGCTAGAAGCGCACAGACGCTAGGGGTCAAAGTGTTTGATTACTTGGACTAAATAATGATGCAGAAATAAAAGTAACCCTTCAGAAATACAAACCAGGATGAGCAGAAACAAGACGTATTGCAACGTAAAGCAGTGGTGGAGTCTGCAGAGTTGTTTGTTAGGTGCTGATTTTTTTGTTTAATATAAAATGATAATGCTTGATAATGAGAATTACCACATAACAGCTATGAAAGTGTTACAAAGTGAGCTACCATTAACATTATAGGTAATTAGTAATGGATTGTGACTAACTACATTTTAATGACTAAACTGAGATCTTTAGCTTACAATTTGAAAATTCACAGGGAAGTAAAAAGTTTATCAGTTTATACTAGCAGTACTAGCAACTATTTAGAAACTTTTTACTAACTATTTTTGCTCAGACAGTGAGGCTTTATGACTGTCTTGGTAATCGTACACCAGTGTGCTGTGTTTGTTACACTGGGAGTATATATAACAAAGCAAAAATGGTTTCATTTTGTACCTTCACAAAAAAACCTCGATTTATCCAGTCACCAAGCTCATTATTATAGTCATTATCACCAAGTGCATTGATCATAGCTGGCACTGAGCAGAATCTATAAGTCTTGTTTTAGACACTCAATCTTCTGCCCATAATGACGCCCATTACCCGGTGATGCCTCTCCCCAAAGCTATCAGTCATAATCTTTATCTCTTTATCAAAGCCGACATCGCAGATCGGCATGAGTCCTTCCTCCAGGCCCTCTTACTGAGACCCCCCTCACCTCCACCGCCGTCGAGCGTTACGGTCTACTTTGTTTCGCTGAGAGGAAGACTAGGAGGCTTCTCCATATACAGATTCAACACCTCCCTGTTCTTCTTGTATTCTGTTTCATTGACCTCAAGTATGTTATACTCCACTCCAGGTCTAGAATAAGTCATTACAGTCCCTTTAAGAAAGCGTCACAGGTGCTGTTACTGCCGCAAGGGGTCGATCATCTTTGTTCTGAAAGCTAAGCCTCCAGGAGTAGTGTTAGCATCCACACAGGAGCTTCAGCCCGGACAGAGAGAGACATTCTGAACCTCGCTGAATAAATGCGACCCAGTCTGCCTTCATTTGCGTCTAGACACCCTGACACCAAAACACAGAGACCTCAAAACACCTAAACACCCAGACACTCAAACGCCCAGACACACAGACACTCAAACGCCCAGACACCCAGACACTCAAACGCCCAGACACCCAGACACTCAAACGCCCAGACACACAGACACTCAAACGCCCAGACACACAGACACTCAAACGCTCAGACACACAGACACTCAAACGCCCAGACACACAGACACTCAAACGCCCAGACACACAGACACTCAAACGCCCAGACACACAGACACTCAAACGCTCAGACACCCAGACACTCAAACGCCCAGACACTCAGACGCCCAGACACCCAGACACTCAGACGCCCAGACACCCAGACACTCAGACGCCCAGACACCCAGACACTCAGACACCCAGACACTCAAACGCCCAGACACCCAGACACTCAAACGCCCAGACACTCAGACACTCAGACACCCAGACACTCAGACGCCCAGACACCCAGACACTCAGACGCCCAGACACCCAGACACTCAGACACCCAGACACTCAAACGCCCAGACACCCAGACACTCAAACGCCCAGACACACAGACACTCAAACGCCCAGACAAACAGACACTCAAACGCTCAGACACCCAGACACTCAAACGCCCAGACACTCAGACGCCCAGACACCCAGACACTCAGACGCCCAGACACCCAGACACTCAGACGCCCAGACACCCAGACACTCAAACGCCCAGACACCCAGACACTCAAACGCCCAGACACCCAGACGGGTTCACTGGGCCAGCACACCCAGACGGGTTCACTGGGCCAGCACACCCAGACGGGTTCACTGGGCCAGCACAGACTGCAGCTAATGGAAAAGCACTGATGATACACACCTTCCCTCTGGCACCGGACAAGAGCTCTCTACCATAACCTAGATCATACTCACACCAGGGCTGGAATACACACTGCAAATTATTGTGTGTATGTGTGTGCCTCTCTCTAAGTGTGTGTGTAGGCAGATGTGTAACCGTTGGTCTATGTGTGCATGTACGTGTTTATTATGTACCCAGCATACTAAATCTCCAGCTTGCTCTGTGCACTCTCGCTGTCTGAGGTTCATGGCACCACTGGCTCCCAAAACTCTGGGTTTCTGCTGCTGTCTGAGAGTCCCGAGTCCAAGAGCAAAGGGTGAGGGCTGGAATCCCAGTGAAACAGCATCAAGTCAGGGCTGGAAACCCAGCGAGGAGCACTGAGTCAGGACTAAGAGCCTGAGGGTAGTGGAGTGGACCTGCGGGCAGCCTGACTGCCCCTACACTACAGGCTGGAGCCCCTGCAGTGAGCTGTGAGTGAGTCCAGCTCTGTTAGGCCAGTGATGGCTTGTTCTCTCCTTCAGCCCTTTATCTGGGCCTCCACATGTGACCTGGTACCCCTGCCAAGCAGAGTGCTGGGGAGAAGCGGGAGGGGACGTGGGAGAGACTGAAGGGCAGGTCGATCCCTCAGTGAGGGTGACGGTGCAGGCTGTGTTGTGTAATGAGGGAGGTGTGGCGAAAGAACAGGTCTGGCGAGGTGGGTCGGTCATGTCAGGTTCTGGCCATTAGATGGAGCAAGAGAACTGCTGAAATAAGATACACCTGCCTACACACCTGAGAATTCAAAGGCTGGGCTCCCTTCCCCCAGTGTGTGTGTGGTGTCAGCTCTCCATGCTCTCTCCGCCCTTCTGTGAGACTGGGCAGAGAGAGACGGAGCAGACCACAAGGGGGGTAGGAAGCCCAGAGCAGGTAGAGTGAGTGAAAGAGAGAGAGAGAGAAATGTTGTCCTTACCCAGTACACAAGGGGAACTCCTCCCTAGTAACCTGGCAGGGAGGAGTCAGTACTATGTGTGTGTGTTTGTGTGCATGCGTGTGTGTGGAGGTTAACTCAAGTTTTCTTACTATGAGGACACACAACACTGGAACACACTGGAACTAGTGCAGTTGGGGGTATGAGATCTGACAAAGAGGAGTGCAGACCTGGTGAGTGTGTGGATACGCGTTTGTGTGTTAAAAAAAGAAAGAGCGAAAACAGATTTCATGAATCCTTGAGTCTCTAACAGACCGTAGATAGTTGTGGGAGTGTTTGTGTGTGCCTGTGCGCTTGTTCCAGCGTCAGGACACGAGCACTGGGTCTGAATTTGACCCATTTTAGCCACAGCGCCTGTAACCCAGAAGCGTCTGGCAGGTTTACACCTGACCAACTTCTGACACCATTGAGCGCGTGCACAGTCAGCCTTTTTCCTAGGCTATCGCTTAGCATGTAGCTACATGACATTGTTAAAACCGAGTAATGACACGAGTTAACCAGGTCTCAACACTTTCCCTCGCGTGTACCAATCGCGATATAGGCCCTAGGTGATTAGTGTTGCCAGGTGAGAAATGTAGGATTATCGTACCATAAAATGATCGTACACGCGTCCTGACCAAAATAACAAGTCTACTGATGCACTACAGTGTTGAGGAGCGTCTGACAGCCACTCACCGCTCTAGGGCGGCAGTACGGACCTGGTTCAGCAGTCCCACTGATGTTGGGCTAATGTGTCCCCCATAAACAACGGGGTGCGACCCCTTCAGGGTTTACAACTAACTCCCACAGACACACCGGCTCATTACAAACGATTTACAACCGCACATTCACGGAATGGTCAAATGGTCGTATATTTGGCCTTTTTTGTGATTATAGACCGTACATCGAACAGAGGGCAAAATTATCGCACAAATACGATAATTATCTTACGCCTGGCAACACTGTGGATGGTTTACATTTTCAGTTGACATCATTTTTGTGTCACCGTGTGTCTAGTTGACGTAAAGCGAATGAGGTCAGTGCGCCTGACCGCACGTGAGTTCTGCCCCCTACTTCACCTCACGGGGTGTTAAAGGTCGTGCAGCGTTGGGTGCGGACGAGTCACAAGCATTCCTTTAATATGACATACATATGATCAATGATCGGACGTGCACTGGAGTTCCCGCCATCCGCCGTAGATCTTTATAGACTGTCGGATCGGTGTTTATCAGACGTTTAGTCTCGTATGTGTAGTCTCGGGTGTGTAATCTGTATTTTCGAAACACATGGGAGTGATTTCTTCGTCTCGTTTGTAGCGTTCGTCACTGGTTTGTGATCGGGACGTTTTCATAGGCGTTTCTCGAGGATCTGTAGAGTGATTGCAGGATGAGCTATGGTTTTGGCATGCTACAATAAATTCCAGTGAATCCTCACTTGGCGTATTCATGAAGCAGGAATGGTTGAGAGAGGCTGCCGGCTCTGCCCTGCGCCCGTGGCACTAGGTTAAAAGCCTGGGACTGTCAAAAGATTGACCCACGGTTAATCAGGCTGTGTTAGGTTTACGTAATACACTCGCACGCCCCTTTGAGTCAACACGGTGAGGTTTTACACGCTTTACACACCTTCGCCAAGCTCCCGGCACGGGTCAGGACGGGATTTCATGTCCTGTAAGCTTGTCTAGCTAGGTCATATTAATGTGGAAAGATCGTTCAGTATATTATACTAACGATGCTTAAATGAGCGCCAGCTAATAAATGTAATTCCCGTGTCAGTCATCACGACCACTGTGTATTTTATGTTGAATTTCTAGCATAACCTTTTCTAGGTCCTTTGGTTTAATAATGCGGATAAAATAAACGACTCACAATCGGCGAGGGGGGAAATTTTAATAAAATTCCTTTCAACTCTATAAGAAATCTAGCTGGACTTGACACAAGTATTTCAACGTGCTTCACGGGCATAGTGATTGATCGGGATGATATGTAACCTTGAAAGTCTGCTGTGCGTCTTCTCTTTGCCTCAGGCCGTTGCGTTCATTTACAACAAACCGTAGATGGATGTGTATGTTCCTTTACCGGTTCTCCATCACGATGGAATACCGGCTCAGTGCGCTTACTGTGTGTAGATGGTGCACGTGTGTGTGTGTGTATGTGGGTTTGGGTGTGCTCGCATAACTAATCACAATAGGGAGTAGGTGTTTGTTGATCGGCGTATATGTAATGCAGGTAGTACTGAATGCAAGTAGTAGCGCGCTTCTTGGCGCGTGGCCCTGGCACGCGGAGCATTTGTCTGCCACCCTCGAAGTGTACGCTAAGAGTGCACGCACGTGCACACACGGTTAGTGCCGCTGAAAGCCCTTCACGTCGCGTGCTGCGTGTCACCATCACTACAGAGTCCAGAGGGGTTTGAGAGTGAGACGAGCTCGTTCTGAGTATCAGTGTTGCGTAACGGGCTACACAAAAACACCGCTTGGGACGATAATCCAGGAGGATTTTAGTGTTGGCAGATTTTACTGTGCTAGTGAAGTGTTTGTTTGTTTATAGTGTGTGGGGTTTTTTTTATGCAGCATTTGATTATTATGTAGTAGCTTGGAAGAAACATGAGTGTTTCTACATTTTCTGATGGATGAAATTGAGAATAAGAACGGAGAAACTGTAGGTGTGGTGTCTCCCCAGCACTGAAGTGCTAAAGCCCCTATGGGTGTTTACTAGGAACAGTGTAAGATTGTAATTGAATTCAGAACATTGTGATTGATGGTAAGTGATAGAATAGTGTGTGTGTGTGTGTGTGTGTGTGTGTGTGTGTGTGTGTGTGTGTGTCACACAGGTCTGTGGTGACCATCCACTGGCACAAAGCCTAATCTGCTACAGTACAAGTTTGAATCAATTACTGATATCTCCAGTCGGCATGGCCAGGCTGACTGGGCATTCAGAGCAGCCCACAGAGCAATTAATTTAGCACAGCTGTCCTCCGTAGATATACACATGGTACTGCAGCAGCGCGCACACACACACCCACCCACACACACACGCCCGCACATGCACTCCTATAGATATGCACACATTTACATACCAACACACCCAAGTTTGACAGAAGTTGCAGCGCTGCTTTGTGTCGTCCGTGTTCTCCACTCTGCCAGAGTCGTGATGTCCTCTGCTGTCTAAAGGGAAGTTGTTCTGGTCTCTTCCTGCGTGTGTGGTGCACACACTCCGCAGCCTGCAGCCACGCTGCCGCCGGCCTTTCTAAAGCCTTTTCACGGGCGCCATTCTGTGCCACCGTAGATAGCGCTCGTCAGTCGCTCGGCCCACGCGCTCCTGTCCCATCCTCCTCCTCCTCCTCCTCCTCCTCCCTCTCAAGTCTTTATCAGCGCTATGCCGATGTGCTCTCATTGACTGCCGCTGCTATTTTAGACGTGGGCCCCGCGTGGGTCTCGCAAGGTGCACAGCGCGCCCGGAGTTCCCGAACGGAAACGGGCCATGAAACGTGGATCGGGCTGGAGGAGGTGGGAGGCTGGCGTTTTGAACCAGATGGAGCTTTACTGTTCCCAGATGGAGCGCAGCAGAGTGAAGCTCAGGGCTGTGTTGTGGGTTCCTGCGCTGTTGGGTCCGTGTTCGAACGCAGGTCTGTTCTGATGTGTTGACTGTGTTGCAGAGTTGACTCTGTGTTCTAATGCCGGTTTTGTTTCAGAGCGGGATCTGTGTTCTAAGACTGGTTGTACTGGAAGTGGGTTTCAGGTCATGCAGCACACCTGCCGGATTTAAAGTGGTTTTGCTCGTTTAGCACAAGAAAGGTTACTCAGATGCTGACATGGACGTTTGCTTCTGCCTTCTGTGAATCTGCTGGAACTCTGGCTGGACAGGGTGTATGCAGGAGGTCTGATGTACTGATAAGGTGGGGGGGGTGAGGGGGGGGTGAGGTTGGTGTGGACAGTGAGGCTGCTGTAATTCTGCCCTGCGTAAAAGCCATTAGCCCCACGCTCCGTCAGATGAAGAGTGGCCCTTATCACCACGACACCAACCTCTGTGGTTTCCCTCTGCAACCGTGAGCAACGTTGCTCCTTTGATGTGAGTCATATCCACAATTATCAGAGGGAAACAGCCCACTGGACAACTGGGCTCTAGAGACGTGCACACACACACACACACACACACACACACACACACACACACATATATATATATAATACACACAATCTCATATCTGCCCTGTACACTGCATGTGAACTCTGTTGGAAAAAAATAAAGCTAGAGAAAGATAGAAAGAAAATGAGAGGAAAAGAGGCAGAGAAAGGGAGAAGGAGGGACAGAGTGAGGGAGAGAGTGTGTATGTTGTTTGTGCAAACATCCTGTCACGTTGACGTCTCTGGCCACTGAATGTGAGGTCGATGGCTTCATGCTCTTTTTTCCTGCACAGAGATCCACTGACAGGAAGGAAGTTGTGAACACGCGTGCATGTGCTCCCCGGGGTCAAAGTGTGGACCAACCTCCCAAAGGTCTCGCAGTCCCGCTGAAGATAGGATCACAGTGCCCCAGGGCTGCCTGGGCAACACACTCAGCCAGACTCCCACAAACCCCAGCGCCTCTGAAGAATACCTCTCAGATCGGCGTGGGGTGCACTGCACCTAGCCAGAGACAGCGTCTGTGGGAGGCATGGTCTCCAAGGCAGAGCATTTTTGATAAATCATTCCCTTTGAACTTTATCAAAAAGAAAAGCACGATAGTGGAGCATGAATGGGAGGAGGGACCTGCAGCGATCCAGCGAGAGGGTGTTCTGATTGGTCCTTTATGGACTTACCGTCTACCAATCACAAAGGGCCTTGTCGCTTATCGGCTTCTTGTTTTGCTTTTGTTTGAACGTGTCCACCCCCCCCACCCCCCCCACCCCCTTCCACACACTCTGCAGACACTGAATGCTTATTCTCACTGTGCTGTTCTTCAGGCTCCATTTTCGCTCCTCTCTCTCCCATCCATTAATGTGCTTAGCAACGGGTTTGAGAAGCTTTGAGAAGTGACGCAGCGCAGCATCTGAATTTGGCTAGTCTAGTCTGAGGCCTCCTGTAATGCTTTTATAGCCTAGACCTTAACAAACGATCACAATGTCACATTCCCTCCCGTGCTGCTTCTTGCACCCTTGTCCCCTCCAGCAGGAACTTACCCCACAGTGCAGCCCTTGACCCACTATCACTGAACATCTCCGAGGCTGCACACCCCATCGTGTGTAAAGGAAAGACCCTTCTTGGCTTTTCTGAAACATAAATCCAGCCCTCCCTGGAGTTCTACAAGAACATTCCTGAGGCGGCTCGAGACAGCTGGGAGGGCTCCGTCATTGGTTTCCCACCATGCACTGAGGATTCGCAGGCAGGAAAAGAGACAGGACCCCCCGGCCCCAAACATTCTAAAGAGCACTTCATTAGAAAACATCCAACTCAGGCATTTTGTTCCCTGACATCTTTAATGTCATTGGTATGGATTGAAACTGTCCTGTCGACATGCAGAATTTGTGTTAGCCATCAACTGGTCATGACTGGTCAATGTTTGACCACAAGACTGCACATCTGGACCAGGATTGGAGGAGGAGTGTTGGGCAACCGAATGTTGTAGGATTGAGAGGGGTTTGGCACGCACAAAGATCCATCCAAATGCCGAAGCCACCACCTGCTTTCCAATGAGAATCCCCGGACGATGGCTAACACAAACTGCTCAGCAACAGGTATGCCATAGACACTAACGGTGGTACGTTTACAGTCTTGCACGCTTATGTAGTTCACTTCACTAGGGGCACACCCACATTGCTTTGAGTTGCTGATCAGTCTGCACTGGCCTCGTACCTGTGGCCCTGTGGATGCTATTGGTGGTTTCCGGTTTTGAGGACCAGAATAAGTACAGTGTAAATCATTGTGTACAGTGGGCATTAAACAGTAGGTATGTTGGACTTAAACATGGTTTGGGGTGTGTCTGAAGTCCTGTCCAATCAGCTGTGACTTACAGCGGCCGTTTGTCTAGCGCTCCGCAGAACGGCTCGTCCCGTGATGCTGGTGCCCCGGAGTGTTATCTGCTTTCAGAAAATGGCGTCCAGATACGATCAGGATGGAAAGGTTGCCGGGACACGCTAGCGGTGCGTTCAGAAGCTGAGGACTCAGCACTGCTCCCCATCGTTTCCCAGAGCGCTCGCGCCTCCGTCACTCAGCAGTGGCCCTGAGGTTTGCGCTAGCGAGTGCGAACAAGACGTGTGCTGCTGTCTCTCATTTTCTCTGAATCCTTTTTAGTAGCAGATGATTTCTTGTTGAGAAAAAACCTGTTTTTGCTCTCCAAACCCTGTTTATCTTTGCAAGAGTGTAAGGACGGCTCTATTTCTTAAACTTATGATAAGAGTCATCGTATCTCTCAGAAACACCAGCTAGCACCTTAAAATGAGACACAAATTGTACCTTACGGCTGCACGATTCAGACAAAATACTGTATCGCGATTATATAGCTACATTCTGCAATTGCAAAATGTCATGAGATATATTAAAAATATTAGTCATCCCTGTCATACAGTTGTCACACTGCACTACTTTGACCATAATGATTTGAGTTTGTTTGATCATGTGCCCTATTTAGGTCTACTATTGGTCAGGATACCGAGGGCATGATTGCATATTAGACAGATAATTTGCATAATGTCCAGACAATTTGCATATTGGCCAGCTCATTTGCATATAGGATCCTGCTGTATGTTCAGTTGTACAAAGGCCAACAATAAATAGTAAACAATGTATTGGCCAGGCCTGCTGTGCTGTGACAGTTAGGATGTGTTGCGCTGTGACAGTTAGGTTGTTGTTTTGTTAAACTATCAGATAACCTTTCATGCACTAATCAGTACATGAATCAGTACTTTGGCATTTATCATGATGTAAAAGACCTGCCCTCTGATAACAGCTGTCAGTCTAGGTTTCACCACTGAGTCTTGTGTCTTGCAGCATCTTGGTTTAAAGATACTTGTGGACTTTTATTTACTAGCTAATGATGTTTTTTTCTGAACAGACAACCAAGCACTCTGGATACAAACATCCTCTAATGCTGTAAATGTAACTGTGAAACCCAGAATCAGTGTCCTCGTTTTGCTAGTTCTCCTATCTGGAATCCCTTAATCTCTTAATATGACCAATCCCCATAAAAAAAACAGCCAATCCCGTAAAGTCTTTAGAATGACCAATCCCCATGAAAGCAGCCAATCCCAGCAGGCGTATCCCCTGTGCTTCAGTTCCAGATGCTGACTCCGTCTTCCTGCCCCACCCTCATGGCTCCGTCCTAGATCACTGCTGCCCGTGGACGGCCTGGTGTGAGCCACACCCTACACGTGTGCTGGTATGCGTGTGCCCATGTGCGTGTGCCAGGGTGGCCGTCTGAGCGTCTGGGTGGGTGTCCGTGGTAGCGTGTTCCTTCCTGTCCACGGGTGGAGGACACCAAATCCTGTCGGTGTGGTGTCTGCTCCGCTCTGAGCGATGCGCTCCACCCTTCCAGCCCGATCGCTTCCACCGCGGATTTGTTCACGGCAAATAACAGAGTATCAAATCCATGCTGTTATGCTCTCAGACAGGGTTACATCATGCGAATGCAATGTTTGCCACTAACAGTGACAGCTGGCATAGTGGCATTAGGGAGAAGGAGTGGCGTAGTGTGTTATCAGGCCCACAGGCTCCACACGGAGGAGAAACGTTCAGATCATTCTGGAACACCATCACTCACTGACATTTAAACATTCCCAATGTCTGTCCTGTTACCCTTCTCATCTCTGCTGGGACGCACCGTTCTCCACCAAGCTTTCATACTGATGGCTTTGTAAAGAGGTTCAGCCATAGACGGGGCCTAGCTCTATTTTGGAGAGAGGAATGGGGGAGATTCAAGTAGTTTGCCTTTGAATGTATCTGCCGTGTGACGCTGAGAAGCGCAGAGGCAGGCGGTAACTGCGGATGGTGCGCGTCAGAGAGGCACCAGCGTCTGGCGATTCAGAAGTGTGTTTGAGGGTATTATGGACATGATTGCTCTGCATAACTCAGTCGTAGGTCTCACCAGAGACACACACTCTTTCTCTCTATTCATCTCTCTCCCTCTTGGTCTCTCTTCCTCTTCTCTCCCTCTCTCTTTCTCTCTCTCTTTCTCTCTCTCTCTCTCTCTCTCTCTCTCTCTCTCTCTCTCTCTCTCTCTCTATTCTCTCCTCTCAGTCCATTCTGAAGTGATATCTCCCATCTACTGGGAGTTATTGTTATCTTCAAATAGCGTGTCATCACAGGAGTCTGTGTAAACTGGTGCTGTGACTTTAGACAGCCTCTGGACTGGCACGTTGGTGATGGGTGTGCCACTCGTACTGTGACTCAGGGAATGTTTTGTTCAGTAATAATTCAGCTTGTATTGTTTATTATGTCTGGACATCTGTGTTTGACACAGCACATTGTTTGTCTTAGCAGTAAACTTCATGTGAGCGTCCCCATGCGTGAACCTCTGTCCTCAGCCACGCTTGCTTCGACAGACATTCTTTGGTTATTACTCCAGCGGAGGTTTAAGTAGGAATAAATCACGTCCGCTACGGCCCTCCTGAGTGTCTCCGGCCCTACGCTCCCTGTTCTCACGCTGCTCCACTGGTGAACTCGCACATTTGGTGCTGCTCCCCAGAGCTGTGGGCCTCTGCCCTAAATAAGTCACTTCCAACATAAACAAATGAGTAAGTGTCTCCAGGCCTGACGATGGCAGCGTGAGTGATGTTCTTGTCCTGGAGAAGAAGCGTCCTGTAGCAGCCTCGATCGCCAGCTGCCGCCCAGAGAATGGCCCTGCCCACATCACCCCACATCAGTCACCGCACAGACTGTTCGCCTTCGCACTGCTGGGAGACGGAAGAACAACACAGCTCTTACTTCTTCCCTTCCTCTCCCTCTCCATCTGTCTCCCTCTCCCTTCCTCTTCCTCTTCATCTATCTCCCTCTCTCCTGTCTCCCCTGTCTCTCTTTCTCTTTTTCTCCTTCTCCATCTGTCTCCCTCTCCCTCTGTCTCCCTCTCTCCTGTCTCCCTCTCACTCTGTTTCTGTTTCCTGTCTCCCTCTCCCTCTGTCTCACCCTGTCTCCCTCTCTCCTGTCTCCCTCTGTCCACTCTGCTGTTTCAAGTCCCATCCATTGCCAAGTTAACACTGATGGACACCCAAACAAGGTCCAAATCCCTCAGTTGCTCAAAACTGTCAGATGGTTAGAATTAAAGTGTCTTCTAATTTCCGTTAATGTAATTTCATCCAGAGTGATGAAAGTGTGATGGATTACGGAGTCTACTGTGAAGCTTCTACAATAGTAAAGAGACTCAGACTTTAGTTATTTTGGTCTCCCTCTCTTGGAGAGTGATTGATCTCCCTGCAGTTGATCGTAACGCTGAGCGTGTCCCTGCAGCTCCTGCTCGCTGCACTGCAGGAGCACGTGCGTGCGGCCTTCAGCCATACAGCAGCTCAGCTGGGCGCTGGATCACGAGGACGTCAGGACGCTGAATCCATTTCCTTCTTTATGAAGTGTCTGCCAGTGAGGCCTGATGAAGGTTTTCGCTTTTAATTGAATTTCCAGTAAGGCGGCTGTTGTCTGTGCTCAGCTCAGATAGGACAGCTTGGATCAAAAGTGCCCACTCGTCCATGCAGTAAAGGAAACACGCATGTCCTCCAGTGTGCCTGTCCGGTCCTGACGCCTCTCAGGACACTTTGGTAAATACGCTGGTGTTTCTGAGGATAGTGTGACAGTTCTTCTAGGCTGCCATCCTCTCCTGATGCTGTGGTTTCATCATGTTGTTTATCGCATCCGTTCCCTGAAGCGTGTGTGTGTGTGTGTGTGTGTGTGTGTGTGTGTGTGTGTGTGTGTGTGTGTGTGTGTGTGGAATATTGTAACCATCACAGTCACTAGTTGGCTATGACTGGTAAGAAGGGACTGAAACTGTGTGTTTGAGGTGTGTGTGTGTGTGTACAGGTCCTCTCATAGACTCAGCTATGATTCTGTCTTCCAACTGCCTTTAAGATCTCTATCTTAGTCTACCTGGGAAAGGTGTTGGTGGATCTTGAGTATAAACACACTCACAGCAAAACACCCTGAATATAAACACAGAACCAGCAAAACACCAAGTATAAACACACTCACAGCAAACACACTGAATATAAACACTGACAGCAAAACACCGTGACTATAAACACACACACACACACACACACACACACCAGTACACCCTGAATGTAAACATACACACACACCAGTACACCCTGAGTATAAACACACACACACACACCAGTATAAACACACATACACAAGTGTAAGTATAATACTTAACATTTGGTGTTGGTGTCTGAGGGAAGCAGAGTATTGGCACCACTGCTGAGAATTAGTGCTGTTACTGCTGCTTCTGTTTCCATGTCTCTGTCTGTCTGTCTGCCTCTCACTCACTGTCTCACTCTCCCTGTCTGTGTCTGCCTCTCACTCACTGTCTCACTCTCCCTGTCTGTCTCTGCCTCTCACTCACTGTCTCTCTCCCTGTCTGTCTCTGCCTCTCACTCACTGTCTCACTCTCCCTGTCTGTCTCTGCCTCTCACTCACTGTCTCACTCTCCCTGTCTGTCTCTGCCTCTCACTCACTGTCTCACTCTCCCTGTCTGTCTCTGCCTCTCACTCACTGTCTCTCTCCCTGTCTGTCTCTGCCTCTCACTCACTGTCTCACTCTCCCTGTCTGTCTCTGCCTCTCACTCACTGTCTCACTCTCCCTGTCTGTCTCTGCCTCTCACTCACTGTCTCACTCTCCCTGTCTGTCTCTGCCTCTCACTCACTGTCTCACTTCCTGTCTGTCTCTGCCTCTCACTCACTGTCTCTTTCCCTGTCTGTCTCTGCCTCTCACTCACTGTCTCACTCTCCCTGTCTGTCTCTGCCTCTCACTCTCCCTGTCTGTCTCTGCCTCTCACTCTCCCTGTCTGTCTCTGCCTCTCACTCACTGTCTCACTCTCCCTGTCTGTCTCTGCCTCTCACTCACTGTCTCTCTCCCTGTCTGTCTCTGCCTCTCACTCACTGTCTCTCTCCCTGTCTGTCTCTGTCTCTCACTCACTGTCTCTCTCTCTGTCTGTCTCTGTCTCTCACTCACTGTCTCTCTCCCTGTCTGTCTCTGTCTCTCACTCACTGTCTCTCTCCCTGTCTGTCTCTGTCTCTCACTCACTGTCTCACTCTCCCTGTCTGTCTCTGCCTCTCACTCACTGTCTCTCTCCCTGTCTGTCTCTGTCTCTCACTCACTGTCTCTCTCCCTGTCTGTCTCTGCCTCTCACTCACTGTCTCTCTCCCTGTCTGTCTCTGCCTCTCACTCACTGTCTCTCTCCCTGTCTGTCTCTGTCTCTCACTCACTGTCTCTCTCCCTGTCTGTCTCTGCCTCTCACTCACTGTCTCTCTCCCTGTCTGTCTCTGCCTCTCACTCACTGTCTCTCTCCCTGTCTGTCTCTGCCTCTCACTCACTGTCTCACTCTCCCTGTCTGTCTCTGTCTCACTCTCTCTGCCTCTCACTCACTGTCTCTCTCCCTGTCTGTCTCTCCACAGTGTTGTTGAGGGGAGAGGTGGCGCAGCTTCAGGAGGAGGTGCACCTGCTGCGTCAGATGAAGGAGATGTTGAGTAAGGACCTGGAGGAGACGCAGGGGGGCTGTTCCGCTAACCTGCTCTCCGCCACTGAACTACGGGTCCAGCTGGCAGAGAAGGAGCAGGAGCTGGACCGTGCCAAAGAAGCCTTACAAGGTCCACAACACACCAGTACACACTGTTACACACCAATGTACACCAGTACACACTGTGGCACACCAGTACACACTGTTACACACCAATGTACACCAGTACACACTGTGGCACACCAGTACACACTGTTACACACCAGTACACACTGTTACACACCAATGTACACCAGTACACACTGTTGCTCACCAGTACACACTGTTGCTCACCAGTACACACTGTTGCTCACCAGTACACACCATTGCTCACCAGTACACACCATTGCTCACCAGTACACAGTTACACATCGTTACACACCAGTACACACTGTTACACACCAGTACACACTGTTACACACCAGTACACACTGTTACACACCAGTACACACTGTTACACACCAGTACACACGAGTAAACACTAGTACACACCAGTACACACTGTTATACACCAGTACACACGAGTAAACACTAGTACACACCAGTACACTGTTACACACCAACGCACACCAGTACACACCGGTACACACTGTTACACACCAGTACACACTGTTACACACTGTTACACACCAGTACACACCAGTACACACTGTTACACACCAGTACACACTGTTACACACCAGTACACACTGTTACACACTAGTACACACCGTTACACACCAGTACACACCGTTACACACCAACGCACACCAATGCATACCAGTACACACCATTACACACTGTTACACACCAACACACACCAGTACACACTGTTACACATCAACACACACTAGTACACACTGTTACACACCAGTACACATTGTTACACACCAGTACACACTGTTGGACACCAACACACACCAGTACACACTGTGACACACCAGTACACACTGTGGCACACCAGTACACACTGTGGCACACCAGTACACTCTGTACACTGTTACACACCAACACACATGTTACACACCAACACACACCAGTACACACTGCTACACACCAGTACACACCAGTACACACTGCTACACACCAGTACACACTGCTACACACACCAGTACACACTGCTACACACCAGTACACACTGCTACACACACCAGTACACACTGCTACACACACCAGTACACACTGCTACACACCAGTACACACTGCTACACACCAGTACACACTGCTACACACCAGTACACACTGCTACACACTGCTACACACCAGTACACACTGCTACACACACCAGTACACACTGCTACACACACACCAGTACACACTGCTACACACCAGTACACACTGCTACACACCAGTACACACTGCTACACACCAGTACACACTGCTACATAGCAGTACGCACCAACAAATACTGCTACATAGCAGTAAGCACCAACACACACAGATGCACACTAGTACACACCAACACATTCCAGCACTCACCAAAGCACACCAGCACACATTAACATGCTGATGAAAATCTGAACACAACGGCACACACCAACACACACAAATATGAACTATCACGTACCACAATACACCGGTGTACTTCACCAGACTCCAACACACCCCAGAATTCACCAGCACACACCAGAAAACACCAACACACACCATGTTTTTGGAACTGGCTGCCTAAGCCAAGGATTATTAGAGGGTGGTGTCAGGACCCCCAGGCTGTGTCCTACAACCACCACACACACACACACAGTCATACACAGTCACACACACGTTACACAGCAGTACCCTTCATTATCATCTGAATGTGCTTGATATATCAGACCTCTTAAACTCACACAGAGCACAACTATTATACACCACATCAAAGGGTTCACTGACTCCATATGACATTTAGGAATAACCTCAATGGGGAATATACATTGGCACTGTTTTTATGAAGCATTAGGACTTCCCGATCTGAGCTTTTAAAAGGGTTCAGTCAGTGAATAGATCTTTAATTATCACACTACTTTATACATTGTCTGTAATCTTAGTCATGGTAATTTCGGAGAAGGTTGGATGGGTTGTTCATACTGGATTATCCTGCCTGTTTCCGGTTTTCTAAAGACAGTGACTAAAATTCATCGGTACAGTTTAACAAGTTCATTGTTGTTAGGGCTGCTTAACACCTGCTGGATCAGATTGTTGAGTCACAGGATTCTTAAAATCAGGTAATTATTTTTGGTGTTGAGCATTAAAAGGTCCACGTGATACATTACAGTATACTGTATTACAGGAATCCAGATTAGCAGCTAATGACCCACACAGCAACCAGGAAGTGATATCGGGTGGCGTGGGAGCCGTGTCAACAGTAGGCTGTGGTTAATCATTCATGGGTCTCACCTGGCTCCTTCTGTAGGGAAGTGCGGCAGGTGTGTTCTGAGTGAGAAAAGAGCCAGACCTCCTCAAACCTCAATCCAGGAAGTTGGGCTTCCATTGGCTATGTGGTAGCTGAGGTCTGAACACCAGCACCTTATGCCTCTATATATCCAACACGATTTCAGTGAGAGGAACGACAAGTTTGAGTTGAGATCCTCCAGCTGAGCTCCTGATTGAGTCTGTCCACATGGGTGTCGGTTTATGCATGAAAGCTGTACGATAATCTTATCTGGCATCTCCTTATCTGCTTATGCTATTCGTTGTGGAACATGGTTTGTGTAAACACACTCAGACGGAGCCACAGGAACACATCTTCAGTGCTGCTCTGGAAACTGTGGGTCTGTGGGTGAATGCTTGCCGAGTCTCTGCATGCTAGCATTAGCCTCCTAGCATTAGTATCCTTAAATGCCAAAGATGAGACTCTCAGTCAGAAAGCTGTGCAAATCTGCTGTGATTTGCTGGGACAGCAGAAAGCTACCACATAACTTTTCCAACTAGTTTGTTGCCTACCTGCAAAGTGGCTTAATGCAAATGTAGCTTTTTGCATAATCTCAAGGGACTTGGATTATTAGCTGTGTGAGGAAAGTGATCAATCCTAATCTATACATTCAGGTTGACTTGTATGAAAGAACCCCCCCCCCCCCCCCCCCCCCCCCCCCCACACACACACACACACACCCTCTCTTTCCTGACCGACAGTATGACCCCAGTATGACCTCAGTGTGACAGCAGTGTGTCCCAAGCACAAGGTATGACAGGGATGTTGATGTAGTGACACATGCCCACTGAGCCAGTATGCTGGAGAAACTGGGATGAGTGTTAAAGTGTGAGGCATGACCAGAAACAGCAGAACAATAAATAACAGCCCTCTCATGGGCTGGGGACTACCATCCTCCCCTCTCATGTCTTTGTTGTGTGTGTCTCTTATAGAGAAAGAGGCGCAGGTGGCAGTTTTGTGTGTGTGTGTGTGTGTGTGTGTGTGTGTGTGTGTGTGTGTGTGTGTGTGTGTGTGTGTGTGTGTGTGTGTGTGTGCGTGTGTGCGCTAATGAATGAGAAGGACTGTCGTTGCCTAGTGGTAGAACCGGTTGGAGTTTTGGTGTGTCCTCTAGAAGTCAGGGCCTGTGCCTGAGGAAGCTGTCATGGTTGCTGAGGGAAATGGGGTGTATGGTGTTGCCTGTCCCCCTGTGGCCTGTCCCCCTGTGGCCTGTCCCCCTGTGGCCTGTCCCCCTGTGGCCTGTCCCACTGTGGCCTGTCCCCCTGATGATCCTCCAGTGGATCTCTCCATATTGTATCGTATGTATTGTCAGCCCCTCACAAGCTACAGTGTTCAGTCACATTACTGAGATTTGCAGTTTTGTCGCATTTTCTTTCAGTTAGATACTTATGTGCCATCTAGAGATGTTTAAGTCAATTTGAGCTACTTGGAACATGGTGCTTGTAAACCTTGGTGACGTTTCAAACTGCCTAATTAATCTTTTAATGTATATGCTATTTGTTTTCTTTGACATGAAGGAAATGTAAAATCACTCTGGAAAACCATGTGTTGATCCACAGTGCCCCCTGGAGGCCATGTCATATACTGCACAATAGGAGTACAGGAGAGTGGTTATATTACAATGCCACAGCCATGAATTTCAGAATTACAAAGTGGCAATATCTGTCGTGTAAAAACATTTTTAAAACAAGATGATGACATGTTTTCCACAGAATATTTTTAGGAAGGTTTGAACGTCAGAATGAATAATGGGTGACAAGAATCTGAAAGCCAAATTTCATACTATACAGTGCAGAAGATCTATATTTGGAAATTGAGTGAGGAACACATTTGAATAAAATCATTGATCATTTGGGATATGCTGTAAATGTCATGTAGGCAGGAACGGGCTCGAGTGCTGCACAACATCTCAGGTTCAGTCAGGCGTGCTTGAGCGTCTAGTTCTGAAAAATCTGTCTATGTCTGTTGTGTGTGTGTGCGCGTGTGTGTGTCTGTAGCTATGAAGGGCGACCGCAAGAGGTTAAAGTTGGAGAAGTCCGACCTGGTGAACCAGATGCAGCAGCTGTACACAACGCTGGAGAGCCGTGAGGAGCAGCTCAGAGACTTCATCAGGAACTACGACCAGCACAGAAAGGTCCGCCCACCCTTAACCCCGCCCACCCTTAACCCCCGCTCACCGGCACTCACCTGCCAGGCTTCACAAAGTTTGAGAAGCTGAGGATGATCAGATCACTGGCCTAAGTGCTGGGTGTCCAGCTCTCACACTGGACGTTGCGCTGGGTCTGGGGTGAGGTGTGAGGTGTGAGGTGTGTTTGCTCGTCTGTGTGCAGGAGAGCGAGGACGCGGTGAAGGCGCTGGCGAAGGAGAAAGACCTGCTGGAGCGGGAGAAGTGGGACCTGCGTCGACAGACCAAAGAGGCCACGGAGCACGCAAACCTGCTGCGCTCACACATGGACATGAAGGAGAACCGCATCAAAGAGCTGGAGGCCGAACTGACCATGGTGAGACACACACACGCACACACACACACACACACACAGAACCACGGAGACACCACGACCACACACACGGGACCTCGTGTATATATATATATATATATATATATATATATATATATATATATATATATATATATATATATATATATATATATATATAGAACCCACACAAAAAGAATCACAAAAACAGAACCACAAGGACGGACATATCACCAAACATAGAGAGAGAGAGAGAGAGGGAGGGATCTGATAGCCTCAGTGAGAGATCTTTGCTAGGCTTCATAGTTACACAATAAACACACACACACACACACACAGAGCCCTGCAGAGAGACTGAGGGCAATGTTGTCAGTGTAGTAAAAGCATTATGCGTTTGCTGGATGTGTCTAAGCTATCGTGTGCAGGCCACCTGTGGGTCTTACTCCCGGTAATAGCTGTGCTGACTCCTGTTTCCACGGCACCCAGCTGGGGCTACGACTGCACGGCTGCACGTAACCCGCTGAGGCAGGCACGGGCGTCACCACTGAAGGCGGGGCGTCACCACTGAAGGCGGGGCTTTGCCACCGTAGGCGGGGCTAAGAGCTGAGGCAGCTCTGCACAATGACGAATGGCATTCATGATGGCGTTTACACAGCCAAACACGTCCGTTGCTGTGGAGATTTCAGATTTGGTGCTGTTCATTATCTCGGACCCATTGTATTGCTGGGTTATGTTTCTCTGGTTTCACCTAATTTTACTGAAAGTGTGTGCGTGTGTGTGGTGTGCGTGTGTGGTGTGTGTGTGTGCGTGTGTGTTCCTCCAGGCGAAGCAGTCTCTGGCCACTCTGACGAAGGACGTCCCCAAGCGTCACTCCGTTGCCATGCCGTCAGAGCCTGTAGTGAACGGGAGTCAGGAGTGGGTTATGCAGGCGGAGCTTCCCCTCACTGCAGCTATCAGACAGAGTCAACAGACCCTGTACCACACACACACACAGGGTACACACACACACACGCACACACACACACACACACCCTGTACCACACACACACACACACACAATTACAGACCCTGTACCACACACACACACAGGGTACCCACACACACACACACACACACACACACACACACACACACACACACACACACACACACAATTACAGACCCTGTACCACACACACACACACACAGAGTACACACACACACACACACAGAGTACACACACACACACACACACACACACACACACACACACACACACACACAGGGTACACACACACACACACACACACACACACACAATTACAGACCCTGTACCACACACACACACAGGGTACACACACACACACAATTACAGACCCTGTACCACACACACACACACACACACACACACACACACACACACACACACACACACACAATTACAGACCCTGTACCACACACACACACACAGGGTACACACACACACACACACACACACACACACACACACACACAATTACAGACCCTGTACCACACACACACACACAGGGTACACACACACACACACACACACACACACACACACAATTACAGACCCTGTACCACACACACAGGGTACACACACACACACACACACAATTACAGACCCTGTACCACACACACACACAGGGTACACACACACACACACAATTACAGACCCTGTACCACACACACACACAGGGTACACACACACACACACCATTACAGACCCTGTACCACACACACACACACAGGGTACACACACACACACACACACACAATTACAGACCCTGTACCACACACACACACACACACACACACACACACACACACACACACACACACACACACACACACACACACACAATTACAGACCCTGTACCACACACACACACAGGGTACACACACACACACAATTACAGACCCTGTACCACACACACACACAGGGTACACACACACACACAATTACAGACCCTGTACCACACACACACACAGGGTACACACACACACACACACACACACACACACACACAATTACAGACCCTGTACCACACACACACAGGGTACACACACACACACACACACACACACACACACAATTACAGACCCTGTACCACACACACACAGGGTACACACACACACACACACACACACACACAATTACAGACCCTGTACCACACACACACACAAGGTACACACACACACACACACACACACACAATTACAGACCCTGTACCACACACACACACAGGGTACACACACACACACACACACACACACACACACACACACACACACACAATTACAGACCCTGTACCACGCACACCCCGCAGACAGACAGGGTAAAACACACACATGCAGATACACACATGCTCACACACACATGACCTGCAGTCACCACACACACTGTCATGATGTTCTCTGACACCTAATTACACAGCTCATCACTAGCACTCATCGTGGTGAATGCACGGTTCTCAACAGACACAAAGCCCCGCCCACTCAACTCCTCAGTACCCAGAACCACAGAGCCTCATCCTCACTAGCCGTGTCCCCCCTTGTCTGTCCCACCCCAGGTGCACTGCGCATCAGTCCCTGCCACTCTCGCCAGCCCTCTGTCCTCTCGGACGCCTCGGCGGCCGATGGCGACCGCTCGTCCACCCCCAGCGACATGAACTCGCCCCGCCATCGGACCCACTCCCTCTGCAATGTAAGAGCTGCCTGGCACCCTCGACCAAGTAATCAGCCTCCCGCCTTCTTCCTCCACCTCCTACATACATCATTACCAGGTCTGCTCACGAGTAGGGCTTCAGGGTCCCACCTCAGAGCCACAGTAGCTCGGAGCCATTCCCTCAAAGTCCCGCTGGAGTGGGGAAGTCCCGCGCGGGACGTCGGACAGAGCTCAGTGATCCTGAAGCCCTGCCACTGAGGAGACTCTTACTGTACAGGGACTCTAATGGAACATGTGACTGACCTGCCCATGTGTCTCCACTATTACCCCTCCCTCTGTGTCTGCGACTCTCCCTGTGGGTCTCTCTCCCTCCCACTCTCTCTCTCTCTCTCTCTCTCTCTCTCTCTGGACTCTGTTTGTCTCTCTCTCTCTCTCTCTCTGGACTCTTTGTGTGTGTGTGTGTGTGTCTTTTTCTTGCTATTGCACTCTCTCTCTCTCTCTCTCTCTCTCTCTCTCTCTCTCTCTCTCTCTCTCTCTCTCTCTCTCTCTCGTTGTGTGTGTGTGCCCAGTCCATGGAGGACCTCGAGGACCAGAAGCGTAAGAAGAAGAAGGAAAAGATGAGTTTGGGTTCTCTCTCTCGAGTCTTTGCCCGCGGCAAGTCCCAGCGCAAGTCTCTGGACCCTGGCCTGTTTGATGGTACTTCCACCCCTGATTATTATATAGAGGAGGATGCCGACTGGTGATTAGAGCGTGTGTGTGCGTGTGTGTGTGCGCGCGTGTGTGTGCGCGCGTGTGTGTGCGTGCGTGTGTGTGTGTGTGTGTGTGTGTTCGTGTGGGCGTATGCTTGTGCGCACATGTATTGCGCTGTTTCCCCGCAAACCACAGGAAAGAGAAAGACCTGCTGCCTCCTTGAAATGTACATACTACACTCAAGATAATGTATGTAAATGAAATATATTTATATATGTAGGCATATGTAAATATGTTTACATGCATATAAATATATACAAGGGATCATTTGCGTGTGAATATGTTAATGCTGTGTTATAACGCCTTTATTTGTGGTAATATATGTCTTTTTTATAAACTGGAAACTTGAAATCCTGCTGTGCATTTGTAAATAAGAGTTCTTGTGCACCTTGTGTTCATTATGTCTGTCCTGAACACTTCTTTTCTGCCCAATTTGGATGTCCGTGTTTGCTCCAATCATGTCTAATTTGATTTGCATTTCCTGTTTCCATCCAACACATGGACCATCTCCACACCAACCCCTTGGACTTTTACAGAATGTGCTGTTGATTTGGTCTTCAGCTATTTGCAGGACAAACTGTGATTACTCAAAACCCAGTGTGATATTATTTTTGACTTGATTTAGGTCTGTACATAGGTGAAAAGGCTATTATTATTAGATAAGTAAGAAATAAACCCACATATATTAAACTCCATTATAAAGTAATATCACAGCAGTAGAATATCATTTTATACACACACCCACAAGAGCAGTTTTTCTCTTGAATAAACAAAACAAGTAAAAATTGAAAAATCATTACAATTAAGTGAGCACACTCATTTGTATGTCTAGGTGAACCGGGCCTGTTAAATTAACACAGCATGCTATAATATAGAGCTATAGGGAGACTCTTGAGGAGATACCAGTGTGGTAGAGGAGTTAACAGTTCTATAGGGGAAATCAGAGAGAGAGGGAGAGAGAGAGAGAGAGAGAGAGATTACCACTGTAAAAGAGATATCTGCCTTACAAAGGATATATCAGTGCTTTAGAGGAAATATCAATTCTGCAAGAGAGAAATCAATGCTATTGGGGAGATATCAAAAATATTAAAGATGTATACTGATATCTGTTCTACCGAACTGATTGTAGGGAGGTGTTAGTGCTGTAGGAAATATATAAGCACTGAAAAAGAGATATCTGTGCTATAGGACAAGATACAAAGACATCGAGTGGGATACTCCGTATGTAGGAGCTAGTCAATACACTACAGCAGGATAGTGATGGAGATATCAATACTGTAGAGGAGATATCAATACTGTTCTCCTAAGACACTCCTTTTTAAAAGTTGCATGAAAAGGGTGTTCCAAGTTTAAATGGTTCCTGATGAAGGAAATATGGGATGGATGTTTTCAGACAGTAGTAAAATTCACTAAAACTGATCAAAATGTACTGATGAATTCGCTTGGACACAGTTACATTTTGATTTCAGGGGCTGACTGAAATATCTTAGCACTGAACCCCTTCATCATGATTTGTCTTTGCACATTAAATGAAAAGTGAGCCACCCCCCCCCCCCCCCCCCCCCCAATGGGTGCTAAGCATCCAGTACACTTTAGCAAGTGCCAAAGGTTACAGTGAAGGAAGTGTTACACGGTTAAATATTTTCAATTTCGAGAAGGAATTTCCTCGTACATGAGTGTTTTTACGAAATAATCTTCTCTTTATTACTCCAGTGTGCAAAAAGAATGTCTGCAAAAAAGTCGAACCCAAAGCCTAACATGCATCGCTTTCATTACGTGCTTCTGAGCGTGCTCACCAAGACCAACGATGTCATTCTCCTCTGTCTCTGCTGACATATCAAACACTTCTTTTCTTTTAAAAACTTTTATTTCCATTGTGGGGACACTGATTTTTCTTCGTTCAGCACTGTTAAAATAAAGTTTCGTTACTCATGTCGTTCTAATGAATTTTATGTTGTAAGGTTTGTAATGTAGATTATGTCAGGCTTAAGAGTAAATCTATTAAAGACGTTTATTTAAAGGTTAGAAACAAGGCTATTTCAGTGCAACAACACTGTCTTCATTTCACAGACAGAGAAAGGTTTTAACATTCTGGAAATAAATATGATTAAAAAGATATCAAAATAAAATCTTATTTTAAAATAAAACCCATATCCCGACATCCATGTTCCTTTCTTCTTGACCCTGTGTGTGTGTGTGTGTGTGAGTGTGTGTGTCTCTCATATAATGGTTTCCTCCTAACCTTCTTGCTCCGGGGTTTCCATGTTCTCAGGTAAACTCCCCCTGCTGTTCATCTGTGGTTACTACACACCATCTGTGTTAACACGTGTCCTAACATTGTCTGACCTCAGTGGACACGAGTGCCCTAAACTCCACTGCATTCATAACCTACATGAGTTATGTCAACTGAAACTGCTGTCATGTGCACACCATTAACCTTTTGATGATGGCAAAAATACAGTCGTTTTTTTAGCCTCATGGGAGGATTTTTTGTGACAACTGACTCTTGAAAGATTTAAATGTATATATCAGTAACAAAGTATTAACATTAGAGTTCAGATGCATCTTTAATTTGAACAGCCATAAAAATTAGTATTCTAGTTATTTTCTGTAGTTCTGTATAATTGGTCTTTTCTCATTACTTCAGATGATAGCAGAATGTGATCTCTGTCCCTTCCATTAAAAACTACATTTCCCATGAGCAAGATCTTCGCTCTGATTCTGTGCCTCTACTGAATTTAGGACCACTTCCATACATGGTGTCCCAGGAGAAGTCCTGCAGTCGTATTCTCTTCAGATAACTGCCTTCTAGTGCCCTAATTTCTCAGCTAATTAAAGACCAATTAAAACCTGATCTGAGCAAACGCAATTACGCTGAACTTGTAGCTAGCTCAAATGTACCCTTCTGTTGCTCAGACTCGCTTTAAAAATTAAATGACATTTGAAAGTATTATTATTAGTAGTAGTAATAGTGATATGAGTTTTATTATTAATCTTATAGACCGTGTATTTATATGAGGTACATTCCACATAGAAGTCCAATCAGCTTATCAGGAATAACTAGGGTGCCCCCTGCTGGTGCATATAGAAAATTACACTAGATAGTGCTCGTGAACAAGCCCAGTGATGGCGTTCCTCACTCGTGAGCTGTCAGCTGGCATACTCATGGCAAAGGCTGTTTCTGATGCATGTTATGAGTCTTTCAGTGGGTCATAGAGGCTACATGATTACAGCATGATTTGACTTTCAGCATGAAGTCTCAAGTAGGCAGAGGGGTGAATAAGGTGTAACAATTTCCTCCTCTATCCACAGCAGGACACCTAATCAAGGCTGTGAGCATGTTTGCTGTGGTGTATGTACTGTATGTGTGGGTGTGTGCACGTGTGTGGTTGTGTAATGTGTGTGTGTGGTGTGTGGGGGGAATATGCAGTGGAAGTGGAGTGTGTACCACATGTGGAAGTGGTTATGAACCTGGGAAGTTTCTGTGCTGAATTAGAGGCCTGATTACCCACAATGCTGTTCTCAGCAGCAGGCTCTGAGCCCCTGCTATGAAATTACAGTATGACTCACTTCCTCCGTTTTTGTTTGGCCTTTTTATGCCAGATGACAAAGGCTTGAAAGCCCTGTAGTGCTCTGAAGCCCCAACACTGCACACAGCCCTCTGTATGTGCTTTTCTGTAGCGCTCTTTCCTCTCAGAATGGATAAAGTACTATTTTCACTCTCAATCCCTCTGACCCCCTCAAACCCGCCCTTCCTCCTACTCCTGCCTCCCCTGACCAATCCAGACTCTGACAGCCTCTCCAGCCTGACGCAGCCCAGCCTATCAGATGGCGAGGAGCAGCTGGAGCGCCTGCAGCAGGCGGAGCTTACACGCACCAGGCCCATGTCTCTGTGGAAGGCGGGAACTGTTCAGGCCTGGCTTGAGGTTGTCATGGCAATGCCTATGTACATCCGAGCCTGCTCTGAGAATGTCAAGAGTGGAAAGGTATGGCTTCAGCTCCGCAGCCTCTTCCAGAGACACTCTGGACTGATTACACCTGTGTCCTTCTGCCTCTAAAGAACGATAAACCATTATTTCAGTCATTAGCAGCAACAGACAAAGTCAAGTTTCCATTAAAAAAAGGGGGAGAATATTCGCAGTAGCTGACGAAACGAAGCCGTGAGCGGTTAGCTGAGTGGGAGTAGTGGGTGTAGTGGGTGTAGTGGGAGTAGTAGTGGGTGTAGTGGGAGTAGTGGGTGTAGTGGGAGTAGTAGTGGGTGTAGTGGGCGGAGGAAGCCTCCACACGTGCTCAGGGAGCTGACGGTGCCCACGTGTCACAGGTGCTCCTGGGCCTGACGGATGAGGACCTGGAGATTGGTCTGGGGATCAGCAGTCCTCTCCACCGTAGGAAGCTCCGTCTGGCCATCGAGGACTACCGGGAGGCAGAGAGTGGAGCAGGGTGACACACACACACACACACACACACAGACTTAGATAAGCTATAAGATCACATAAGAGATATAATAATATAATAAGCCAAGTACATGTATTTCATCTAGATTGTTATGTTACATGTACATGTTATTTTGTAAATAATTCTCATTATTTATATTCTCATCATTTATTATTAGTCTTCACTTACATATGAAAGGAACAGATCACCCAGACGTGGACACACTTATTCATCAGTTAGAATGGTGTGTTAGCATAATGCTAACCAGCTGCTGTTCATGTGCATTCACTGTTAGCCACAGTTAGCTTCCTGACTAAACTAAACATCACCCATCTCAGGCTGTCAAAGGCTGCCGACATGGACCACCAGTGGGTGTGTAAGACGTGGCTGAGTGACCTGGGCCTCCTGCAGTACGCACAGACCTTCCAGAACCAGCTGGTGGACGGCAGAGTTCTGAGCTCGCTGACCCGCCGTGACCTGGAGAGTGTCTTCAACATCACCAACAAGTTTCACGTCAGCAGCCTGCTAGCAGGCGTCCAGCTACTCACCATGCTGAGCTTCGACAAAGAGGCGAGCGGCCAGCCGTCGTCTGGAGGGGCTTGTCTGGGTGGAGCGGAGGGCTCTGGTGTAGACGTTTCATGTTTGTGATTGCTTATGTGTCCTGTACGTGTGTGTGTCCAAGTACGTGTGCACATATGTATGTGTGCAAATACATGCGTGCGTGGGTGTGTAATGTGAGGGAGTGTAATGTGTATGAAATATGCATGTGTGTTTAATGTATGTGTATGATTTCTGCATGTGTGATATCTGTGTGTGTGTGTGTGTGTGTGTGTGTGCGTGCGTGTGTGTGTGCGTGCATGCGTGTGTGTAATGTGCTGTTTTTCTCCTAGGCTCTGCAGACTCGTCGAGCGCAGTGTGAGCACCAGGATGTTGACCCCGTGGTGTGGAGCAGTCATCGTGTCATTAAGTGGGTCAGAGACATCGATCTGAAGGTATGGGGGGGATCCTAATGAGTCTCAACTAATGTCACAGAAGGTCTTTCAAAATACAAGTCCTCTTCTTTTCCTATACGCTATGCACCAGTTTTTTGCATACCAATGATCAGCTGTGTGGTATTGTTTTACTCCAGCATGTTCTGTGGGACGGCTCAGTATGTAAATGGCTTCAATAGCTACAGAACATCTTGAATTTCGCATCCAGTGTGCACTGAATGAAATTTTGCATGATTCTGCTGCACTGTATAAGCCAAACAGTTCTCCAAACCTTCTGTCAATTACCTGCTTGGTTACTGTGTGCCTTCAGCACTAGCTGTGTCAATTACCTTAAGGTGTGTCTGTGTGTGTGTCCGAGTGTCTCTCTGTCAACATACAGTCCATCTATTTTTTGTGCTCTTAAAGAAAGAAGTGAGTTTAATGGGCAGTATGTCTGCTTTACAGCTTTGTCAGATTTAAAATCTGTACTGGACAATCACAGAATCACACAACACTGGCTGCTTGTCCACTCTACCTTGGCCCAAAATTCCACAGAACCATAAGTAATTGGACAAAGAGCTGCTCTGTTGTGTCTTGGCCAGGGTATAAATGACTGACCTGGCCAGTTCAAAGCACTCTAATGTTGTTGCCTTAAATTCTGCAGTTACTAACATGGCAATATGTTTTACTTGGCTGTCCTACGATAAGGTTCAGTCCCAATATGCTTGGCTGTGAGCTATGAAGATGCTGATCATGTCTTTGTTAAGAGAAGAAGATACTCTCCCTGAAAATGTAACACCTGTGTAAACAAAAGTGCTCAGCTCTACACCTAGAGGTTTTTTTTTCACAATTTCCTTTCCATTTGGACATGCACGTAGGCATATGTGACATTCGGGTGAAATTTCAGGATGAACCTAAAATGAACTCTGACCTTTACAGGTGAACTTCTCTAAACTACTGAAAGCATATGTCCCACTGTTTAGTGTTTCAGTACTTTTTGCATAGCTTGCTGTTCGCTAACAAGGAGCTTAACGGCAAAATTATCAAGTGTTTGATCCATGAATTGAGCAATACATTTCCTGGTTCAATTAGAATTGGTATTTTAACAGACCTCATCATGCTGTTCACATTTTGAAATCATGAGACCAAGACGACACCTAACAATTGATCATCAGTACCTCACCATTGCGAGGCTCCAAACAGGATGTTCTCAAATGGAAGTGGCCACTGAGCTTAGACTGTCACAGAGTGTCATCAGCAGACTGCGACAGAGATACAGATATATATTCCAGAGAGACTGGAAGAGTCACAGAAAGGTGTAGAAGTGGACCTGTGGCCACATCCCATACTGATAACTGCTTCATTGTGAACAGTGTGAACAGTGAACGAGATGATGAATGCCACACAGGGTGAGAGGCACCCAAGTGTCACATCAGACCATTCAAAACAGTTCAGAGTGGTATGTGTGGTATGAACAGGAGTCATCGTCTTGCATGGGCCAGGGAACATTTGTACTGGACGAGGGACCAGTGGACCTCAGTGCTGTTTACTGATGGAAGTAGATTCATGCTGAGCAGAAATGATGGCGCTAAGGAGAGTGCATCAGCCACTGCTCTCATCAGACGAGTCTTTGGTGGTGGTGGTGGTGGTGGTGGTGGTGGTGGTGTTTGTGTGGGCAGGTGTGTCTAGTCAATACAGAACTGCCCTGCACTTTATGACAAGTCCGTACTACTTGAATAACATCATTGTGCCTCTGCATGAACAACACGGGCCTAATTTCATCTCCATGGACGACAACGCTCCGGCACATGGAGGTGGCTTCATTAGGAAAGGCTACTGGAGACTGGGGTTCCTCACATGGAGCGGCCTGCCCTTTCTCCAGACCTGAATCACATAGACCTACAGGATCAGCTGAGTCACCATGTAGAGGCTCATAACTCTGAACCCCAGAACCTCAATGACCTGAGGGCCCTTCAGGAGTGGGATGCCATGTGTCAGCAGACAATAAATCGACTTGTGATCAGCATAAGAGGTCGTTGTCAGGACGTAATCGACGCTCAAGGACACATGACAGATTATTGAGACATTTGACATTTTTTGTTGGGGTATACCCACTACTGTAGTGTGAATGTATTACGTTCTCCATAAATTTCACCCAAAAGCCAAATATCCTTAAGTAGTGAGTAGTATATATACTCTCAAATTAATGCCACAGTTCACACACTAATGGCCCTTTCTTGGTACACCATTGAATTACAATTAAGGTATGCACCACATGTAATGAAGGTCTTGTAGTGGTGATGTCAGAGGAAGTATGTTTGCACTCCCAGTGTTCTTCCATTATTGGGAAGAGGTCTGTGTGCTGGTGTGTTCACTTCTTTGCCCTGTAACAGGAGTATGCCGATAGCCTGCAGAACAGTGGAATCCACGGGGCCGTGATGGTACTCGATCCGTCCTTCAGCGCTGAAAGCCTGGCCAAAGCCCTGGAGATCCCCAGTAATAAGCACATGATCCATCGGCACCTATACGAGGAGATGAAGGTGCTACTGAATCCAGCACGGTGAGGCTCCGCCCACTCACACTGCATTCTGTAATCCACCTTAGTCAGTCATGCCATTTCACTGGCATCTTTTTATTCTTTTTCTATTGTTATATTCTATTAGAAGGTTCTATTTTCAGTTGTTTACACTAAAGCTACATTCACAATGTTATTAACCAACACTGACAGCTCCGCAAAACAGCAATACAGACGAGCCCTGGCAGTAACGACAAAATATGGAGTCAATATAGGTCCTACATTTTTGAGAGTTAATATTGAGAGTTAAAAAAGCAGGTTAGTAAACAGACTATTTATGTTTTTAATTGTCTATTATGAGTTTAATATTCTTGAAGAGTCCGTTTTCGTTTTCATTGCGCCTTTTCTTGCTCGCGCTTCTCTCAGTCTCACTCTCGCCTCCAGAAGTTTCTCGCTTTTGACTTTTGGACCTGATTTGACGGGTGGGCGAGATTTACACAGTCATTGGCTGATGGAGTTAAGCCCCGCCCACCAATCCCATTCTACACACACGATTACAATATACAACAGGGTAGCAGTAACTCCACAACAACTTCAGTCTACTTCAGTCTATCACTGTGGGTTACTAAAATAGATAATCGTTAAAAGTAGCTGATATGAGAAAACATAAACACACATCTTACCTGTGTTTGCTGGTTGGCCATTTTCCAAACAGGGTGAGATTGGTGCTTTTGCTGATGTAGCAGGGTGTGTCGCAGGGTGTGTAGAATGGGATAGGTGGGCGGGGCTTAACTCCATCAGCCAATGACTGTGTAAATCCCACCCACCCGTCAAATCAGGTCCAAAAGTCAAAAGTGAGAAACTTCTGGAGGCGAGAGTGAGAATGAGAGAAGCGCGAGCGAGAAAAGGCGCAACGAAAACTGATTCTTCAAGAATATTAAACTCATAATAGACAATTAAAAACATAAATATTCTGTTTACAAACCTGCTTTTTTAACTCTCAATATTAACGACAGTTTTCTCAATTACAAAATGTCATTTATTGATTATGGATTCTGTTTTTTGATTCTCAAAACTTTAGGACCTATATTGACGCCATAACAAAAGCAGCTAACGCAAGTCATCTGACTTTTTCACCTCCTTGACCTGATCACGTACAACCGACATACTCTTTGTCGCCCTCTAGAGGAAAAGGCAATACGTGAGCTAGACTAGAGCAACCCTCAAGCCAGTTTTAATACCATGAGCTGTCTCATAAACACTATGATTTTAGTTGTTGATCACACTGCTCATCCAAAATACCATTTCGGAGGACAGGTGCTTTCAGATTACACATAGATACACTTCATACATTTCACATAGCCTTGAATTATCAACACGAACCATCAAAATTAGCTATTTCAATCTAAGTAAAAAAAAAAATTGGTACAGAATTGTGTGGCTTGTATTGTGACCGTAGCCTGTAGCAGTGAAGTCACAAGCTAAGCGTTTTTGCTGAACTTATCGTACAGTGTGGTAGATCTAAGCATTTGCTGTAAAGTTTCATTGAGGGCCAGTGCAGAGCGGGACTCGTGTGTCTTCTCCACAGGAGCAGTCAGAACCAGGACGCCAGCAGGAACGACGGATCCCCCAAACAGTCTCCAGCATCCACCTGCCGCTACGCTGTCGAGTGTGACCTCAGACTGAGATCAGCCATGGTAAACACCACATCTGCTGCCCCTCCTACCACTCATAACTCCACCCTCATACTGTTTAGGCCACTGTTTATCTTTCATATAACCCCACCCCTTGTTCATGACCCCACCCTCATATTGTTTATGCCTGTTTATCCTGTACATAACCCCACCCCTTGTTCACGACTCCACCCTGTTTATGCCTTGGTTTACCCTACATTAAACCCAATCTCTATATGCCTCTTTTTATATTTAGGTCTCTTTAGGCAATATGTGGCCCCTTTCAATACTATTTAGAGCTGGTTATCATATACATAACCCTGCCCCTATACAACTTACATCTCTGTTTATCCTATATCAACATAACCCCACTACTGTACATAAACCCAACCTGATACTGTGTATATGCCTTTATTTACCGTTCTTATCCATGAAAAGTTCTACATACCCAACGTCTGTATCTAACCTCATAGCTGTATATGATTCCGCTCCTGTGAATCACCCTACTTTGACAGAACCTCACTGTGCAACGTTGAGTATCACAATGTGTTTGCTGTGAACTACCCTTCAGAGTCCCTTGAGATTCAACCCCAAAATTCCTGGTGGGCGAGATCTGAGTTTCCATGGCACCTGTGGCTCCTTGCCCAGAGAGGAGCGAGGCAAGGCTTTTCCAAGGTCAAAGGTCAGCCCCATGCATGGCTACTCGAGCAGTGAGATCACCAACGTCTAGAGCTAAACGGAGGGAGTCCTGGGGCAGCACTCTCCTGCCCTCCCCACTGGGATGAAGAATCATCATCATCGTCATCCAGCAATCCAGCTCAGAAAGGCATTTGATTTTGTCTTATTGGTTGTCCATGTATTTTTAATTTTTTACACATTTTCAGTGCATCAAAGGTGCTTAGAAGGGATTCTAATTTGTAGAGTTTACATTGAATTTACATACTTTTACTCATGTAAATTCCCAGTTAAATATTTTATGTATATTTCACCAAGTGAAGAAAACAGACATTATATAAAAGTGTATAGACTTTAATGGAAACTAACACACTGCCCCTCACACAGGCTGTAGGATGGGGGAGGGGCAGTCCTGGCTGTAGAGGCTCAGCTGTAATAAAAACCACATGGTCTGATATATAATGCGCACATTTGATACAAACCATTCACAGACCTGTATCATATATGTGCATGCCTTAGGTTATGTCAACACCTGAAATGAGAGAGAGAGAGAGAGAGAGAGAGAGAGAGAGAGAGAGAGAGAATGAGAGACAGATAGATAGATAATAGAGAGAGAGAGAGAGAGAGAGAGAGAGAGTGAGTAGGAGGGAGGTGTGGTAACATTCACTACTCCGAATGCCACAGAAGACCTTCTTTGTCTTTGTTGTGAAAGAGGGAACAACCCTCATAAGAAGCACACACACTGCTTCATCTCTGTCCTGTTGATGTCTGCTAAGATCTTTGTTTTCCAAGATGGATTTGAACATCAGCTCCTGAAAACATCAGCTGCAGCCCTGAGTAGGTCACCCTGGACACCACCTACACTAAACTCACACGGGCTCTTTCCCAAACATTTTTTAATTCAATGTACAAAGTATTCATTATACAAAAAAAGTTAGAAAAGCTCACAGAAGAAAAACACACACTTGTGTGTGATTTTTCTTTTGCTTGATTGTTAAGGCTTTCCTGTCATGCATGCGACACAACTGGCCTCCTGGTGTTTGTTACAGAAGACAAGACAACCATTCACACCAGGATCAGCCATGGGCACTTTTGACAACTGTCTACCAGTTTGACAAATACGTACAACAAAATCACATCCAGTCACCAGTAAAGTCTGTAAGATTGTGAAACAATGCAAAGAGGACTCACCTGCAGGCCACACCCCTAGACACACAGACCACACCCCTAGACACACAGGCCACACCCTTTGACACACAGGCCTCATTGAAATGTGCAGTGTTGGCCTGCTTTCTTGAGCGGTGCAAACAGGTCTTTCAACTTGATGTGTGTGAAAACTCCCAACACCGCTCACAAGCTTTAGGGCCAGGCTCTGATAGGAGTGTTCAATAACTGTGTCAGACTTGACAAATCACCATCACAGTTCTAATATGATTTAAACAATGTTCTGTTTATTGTTTTAAATGTGCTTCTCACAGACACTGTCCTGTCTAATTTTAAACTGCTTAATTTAGATTTTGTCCTAATGATGCTCAGTGTAAAAGGTGTAACAGGTTCCAAAAAAAGATGTATCAGGAAATTTTCAGGTGATTGTCATAACTCATTTTATATGGTTGTATCGTGTCATCAGTGGAAAACATGGAACATATCTCTGTATTTTCAGTTGAATCACTGACATGCTCTGTACAGAAAAATAAAAAAATGTTGCTGTATTTTTCTCCGTCTGTTTGATAAAATGTAGCTAGCAAAATCATGTGGATTTTTGTGGAATTTTGTCCATTTCTGTCAGACTGAGGGAGGAGGATCAATTCCCGAATCTTGAAATAGTTGTAAAAACAACAATCTACTGTGAGAAGCAGGACAAGTGTGAGAACAGCAGAGCAGGTGTGGAGGGTCACGCCCAATGACCTCAGTCTGCCCTACTGACCTCACTTCATTACTATTATATTAAGTTATTATCAAAATGTATTGATATTTTTTATTCACTTCTTAAATCAAGCAGCATCACTGAAATGTCTAAATGTATACTGAAGATCTTAAATGTTTTTTATATAATTATTTTCCTGTAGAATGTGTAGAATTTGTAGAATCGTTTCTCTCTCATACTAACTCTTATAAACTCAAATATACACCCTCAGTGGTTCATGGCATATTTTTGGGTTTGCCAACCCACCAGCTCATGCAGAAGAGGAAAAGAGGAAGAGGAAGACCATGGTTAAGTGATCACTGTAGTCCCTGGTCAACAGCACAATTGGTTTTCTCCACAGACCTCTCTCTCCTTTTGCTGTTATCGTGCAAAATGTTCAGAGACCCCACGCCCCTCACCACAGTCATTAAGACCTGTCAGATGAGGTGTGTGGAGCTCATACTTGATGTCCGTGGAATAGACTGTTGAATAGTCTGATTCAATTAGTCAACAGATTCAGTATTCTAATTGACTCACTGATTCGTTTGAGTGGTTGAGTCCTGTGTGAGATTCTGTGTCCCATAGCCCATCCACTCAGTCCATGTCCACTACAGAGACAATATTTGTTTTGAAAAGTACATACTGTGCTTTGTAACAAATTGAATTTTCAGTCGTGGATGACCATTGCAATGATTTTTCCTTTACTCTCGAGTAAGTTTTTCACACACAGTACTTGAAAGATGCAGGTCCTGCATAATCAAAATGACAATAAATCATGGACGTAGTTTTCATTTCATAAGTGGGGGGGACACAAACTCGGGTGGCGAACTGTCGAGCGGGGGGGAGGGGCGTTTTCTGCATGATCCTAGTGCTAGATTTGTCGCTATTTGGATATTGGTTTTTTAACTGTTAAAAAGTGGGGGGGACATGACTTCGTCGCTACTTAAATATTTGGTTTTAACTGTAAAAACTGGGGGGGGGGGGGGGACCAAAACCGGCTTTTGAAAAAGTGGGGGGGACATGTCTCCCCCGTCCCCCCCCCAAAACTACGTCCGTGCAATAAATACTTTGATTTCTGAACACTTTAAGTAAATGATTGACTCGCATCTTACACGTCTGCCTCCTCTTCCACATTAATCTCAAGTACCACCATCTGTCCAGGTGATTTTGTTGCCTTGATGTTTTTTTTTATTGTTTATGTTGCACATATCTACTAATTAAAAAAAATCTACTGATCTACTAACTTTTACAGCTTGGGCAACAGTAATTTCAATGTAACTCACAGTCAGGATAGTAAGTGTTCACAAGGATTTGAACAAAGTAAACAAAAGACAGAAATAAACGACTCTAGAATCTCTGTGCGTTCAATGGGAGTCCTTTACCAACAGCTACTGAAACAGATTCATTTAGGTCCGCTCGTTGAGACATTTGTTAATGAAGAACGAGTTTCCCCCTGCAACTGGAAACCGACGTGCCTTAAGACCAAGCAGTAAAGTCAACTCTTTTACAATCAGGGGTTGGTCGCGCTACGAGTTGATTTGGACAAAGTTCCTGTTCTGATAGTCTACGAAGGAAGGGACAAAACTTCCAGAATTACATACCTAAATAATTAAAATAAACATATTCGTCGAGCGAATGAAAATAGCACTAAATCAAGTCTTGCTACGTTTAGGAAACACACCTGATTCAGGTACTTTCCTAAGATAATGTTCCAAGGGCGTTGAGTCGCCACGGGCATTGTTGAAGGTAATATTGATGTTTTTTCACCATGACATTGTGTTGTTTAAGTAACATACTGATCGACTTTTTGTGTGTTTTAAATTCGTATTCGATGTCTTTTTAAAAAAAAAGAGACTGGTCTTTCATTTATCTCTGAAGAGTTGGAGTGTTCCAGTTTACCGGCCGCCGGTCCAAAATCTTGTTACTGAAGACGTTCGTGCCCTCCAAACGCGGGGACATATGGATTATGTCCATATTAGAAATGCATCCATTCGTTATTTTTAAACTTTTGCTTTTTACTTTGTTACCAAAAAATGTTCGCCGGTCTTACTCAGTATTGCTAATCGTTTTCTGAGTTTGTCGTTGCCCATCACTCGACAAAGAGACGAAGATTTTGGTCCATAGTCAGACTCCCATCAGAGGCCCTGCACACTTTTGTGTTTGCATGTTTGGCAGTACCTGTAGTTTCTGCATTGCGATTTTATCTCCGCCCTTAATATTCTAGCCCGGCAGTGCTTAGAGATCCATTTATAACAAGAAATGTAAAAAAAAGAAAAAAAGGTTTTTACAATTTTAACTTGTGTTGACAGTGGCAACATTGAAGATCATTTTAATAACTGATTTGTGTAGTTAATATATAACTGAGCAAACAGATTTTAGACATTCTCACGATCCAGAATGCGTAACCTTTTAAAAATGTTGAATCAGCTAGTGTGTTTGAATATATTGCAAGGTATACCCCGATATATAGCATGCTTGTCCATATTGTTCCGCCCAAATTTAGTGGCTTGAAATAAGTCATTAGTGTCGAGATGCATCGTTGCAGAACCAGTTTGTTGGGAATAGTGTAATTTACTTAGAACTAAGTCGAATTATAGCCTGAAACAGTTTAAGCCAGGGTTTAAGTTCTCAGAGTGGATCCCGTATTAGTGGGGACTTATCCAAAGTGAAGTCCAAATTGCAGCAGTGCCAACATTTGGGAGTCCATGGCACCATGACCGCTCAACACACGTTTTTCCAGGGAACGACCTCTGCCCTGTGACCCAGCAGAAGTCAGAAGTAGCACTACTACTAGTAGTAAATTACTATTGAGTTCCATTTATACGGTTAGAGCTACTGCTTAACAATTATATTGCTGCATGGTGTGATTGATATTCTTTACAGAATGTAAAACCCATCTGCTGAACCCTCTGTGGTCGAATGGATTAATTATTTAGACGGAAACTGAGTGTGTTGGTTTGTGTAGGTTCCCTGATTTGTTAAAACACCTACACGCATCTGGATCCGCTGCAGTTGTCCAGAACGCCAACAGGTTCCAAAAAAGAAAAGTTTGCTAGTGGTTTGTTGGACTAATTTGCCTTGTGCTGTGTCCTAATTACAAAGGCCAGTACTGTGCTAATGATTAAGGGTGAATGAATGTACTGTGCAGACGTAGGAGTGAAACATGACTGGTATCTCTCTGCCACCGTCTAGCTTGTCATGACTTGTCATTGGGCAACCCTGCCCCCGTGTGCCTGCTGCTATTGTGTCAAGATACACATCATACAATTCTGCAAGGGTAGAAACCTCCACCTGCTTCACACCTCCCATCGTTCTCTGTACCGTCTCTCTCTCTCTCTCTCTCTCTCTCCCTCCCCCCTCCCATCATTCTCTCTACCATCTCTCTCTCTCTATCTTTATGCTGGGCAGCAGAGAGCTCGACCCTCTATGAGCTGCCTCTCTCTCTCTCTCTCACTCTCCCATCTTACCTCTGCAGCCATCTATTTAATCCATCTCTCTCTCACTTTCTTTTTCCTTTCTCTGTCTATTTGCATGCTGTCTGTCTCTTTCTCACGCATTCTGCTCTGAAAAAGAGACAGCGTTTATCACACAGTAACGCAAACTTTCACAACCTGATGATTGAGGTACGTGTTGGAAAGTGCTGCTCATTGTGCAGGGCGTTCTGGTGCTGTTCTACACGTGATCGGACCTGTCCCACTGCTCTAATTCCTCCATCACTGCTCAGCTCACTATGGAGGTGTTTGACAAGTAGGCAATGGGCTGAACAGTAAGTGGGCCAAAGCTCGGCCTACAAGCTCGACAGAACTCCCTTAACATGCATGTCCAATCCTAACTCAATGTCCCCCGATTGCTGATCAGTTGCTACTCCTCCTGGAATAGATATTGCTGATGCATACAGGCGTCTCGCAGGTCTCCAGCTTTGAACCGTAGCTCTGTGGTTGCAGGATGTATTTGGCACAATCGGGACGCCCACTGTAATGAGCCCGGCGGGCAGCTGCAGGCCGCGGGTCAGCGCCGCTGCGTGCGGGAATGACCACAGACGTGCTGCTGTTCTCGGTGCGTGGGCGGGAGCGCTGAAAGCCTGAATTTGAAGAGGCTTTTTACCTGCACTGTCACCCGGCTGCGTCTTCGTTCAGCTGAAGCACATACAGGCCCGAGTGAGCAAAGCTGGGTTGTTATGGCAACAGGGCGAGTGGCCTAGACCGCCGGCATGCCGCGTTTGCACGGTGCCGGGCAGCAGAGAGCTAGACCCTGCCCTCTGTGAGCTGCCTTGCAAAGATCTGTGTGTTTGTTTGTGTGTGTGTGTGCGTGCGCGCCTACCAATCGATCTGTCGATACATGGATAGAAGGATTTTCAGAGTAGCACACACGGGTTGTATGCATGTGCGCATGCATTTTTGTTGTCATATAAACACATTTAAGTCACCCTTCACTGCTAATTAATCATCAATCAATAATCATTAAGAAAACACTTCGCCGAAAGCCAATGAAATAAGTCTCCATGGAAACATCCCCCTCAACTGGGATGTTGGACTTTCCAGATGGCAGTGGACCAAGGGATCTGTTTACTACGAGGCGAGGCGAAGCACAGATAACCCTTTCTTCTCTGCTCTTTGGCGACATTCCCAGACGCACTGTGACACCTCCAGGAAGCCGTCTGTCGTCTTGGGGTGGATTTCCCAGGGAGGTGGTCGCAAGGTTGTGTTTGTCCTGCATTTTGTCTGGGAGCTCTCCCACACGGCTTCTCTGCTTTTCTTCCAGGTTTCCTGTGTGTGTGTGTGTGTGTGTGTGTGTGTGTGTGTGTGTGTGTGTGTGTGTGTGTGGCCCAGGCGAGATGTGTGCCAGTGGACAGCCTTTATGTGCGGGGCGCAGACGTTCACGCTCGGACTCGGTCATCCGTGAAGGCACCAATCTGGGCTCGCAGTATGCCTTCTGCGCCCTGGGAGTGGGCCTGGTGGCTCTGGGCATCGTCATGATCCTCTGGAGCGTGGTGCCGGCTGACCCGACCCGGAACGGGACGGCGCCCGGCTCCACCGAGGACACCAAGCAGAAGACGTCGTCTGTGGCCTTCGTGCTGGTGGGGGCCGGCGTGGCCATGCTGCTGCTCTCCATGTGCTTGGCGGTCAGGAACAGGCGCCACAACCGCAACAGGTCCAGCACAGGCCCGGTCACCCAGTACGCGCAGGGCCAGGCCGCCCAGCCGGCAGACAGGTCAGCGTCACGCACGCCCGAGACTTCACCAGTCCCATGGATTAGCAGCGTGGTTTATGTTACCAGTGTGATTTATGAACCGGATTGTCATGCATGAATCTATTACCTTAGACTGGATATGTTTTATACATGTGTCAGTCTGTAGCGTTGGGGAGAAACACTGTGTGGTAATGAGACCCCGTGTGTGTGTCATTGTAGTGAGGAGCCGGGTCCTAGCTACGACGTCCCCAGCTACGAGGAGGCGGTGACCAGCGGCCGCTATCCAATTCGCCAGAGCAACCTCCGTCAGAGCTCTTCCCAGCTACCGTCCTACGAGGACCTGGCCACCGCGGTGGAGAACACCAACCCACAGCCTGTACGCAGCAGCAGCCGGGCCAGTCGCCTCCTCCGGCCGCTCCGCGTGCGCAGGATCAAGTCGGAGAAGCTCCACGTCAAGGACATCCGGCTGAACATCCAGAGCCCGGGGGAGGGGGGGTCGTGTGGTCATTGAACCCCTGACTCCACCCCCCCAGTACGAGGATAAAGAGCCAGAGTTCCCGCCAGAAGCCGTTTGATTGGCCGAGCGCTGACTGAACGCCGTCCAAGCCAGCTGGCTTTCTGCTGCTGCACTGCTCTCTGCTCCTACTTCCTGTGTGTGAGGAGTCTGTACAGGAAATGCTTCAGTGAACTGTCATAATCATGAATTACGTGAACAGAATAGAAATTGCGAATATATCGACCCTTGGGGCCCTGTGGTTGAAATATGCAGTTGTAATAGTGAAAATAATTTTCACTATTACACATTGTATATGTAGTGACCTATATGATAAAATGGACCCCTCATGTGCTTTAACCATAGCTCATTCTCTCCTGCCGAAGATTTTGAACTTCCATCAAAATGAGGTTATCAAAATCACCTCGTGATCATGGTGTCTACACTCTACTGACCTAGCTCATCACTGGCTAGACCTATTCACCTTGAGTGAATCTTAAAGGAACTGCTTGAACATGCTAATTTAGCAAGCAGTGACTAGAAGCGAGAACTGAGTAATTCATGTGCCACGTGGTGTTAATGTGGGGACTCTCTCCGTTAACATTATCCTCTGGTCTGAACTGTGGCTTCACTGGAAAGGGGGGTAGTTTGCAATGTGATGTCCATGAGATGCTGTGGGGATTTTTCATATACCCCTTGAAGTTAGCTGAAAAAACTAAGCTTTACTGGACATCAGTGGATGTTTGACATCTTCTGTTGAAGGGCTCTTACTTCCATGATGAGAACATTTGTAAGAAACTCCAAAGAAAACAGTTGAAGACACACCTGTTTTTTTTTTTTTCCTGACGTGTGAGCCAGCAGTAATTCCTGCATCTTAACATTCACTAAAGCTGGAATGCTCATGTATTATTCTGTTCAGAGAAGACATTGTTGGTACTATATGTTTAATGTGTGGCAGGATGTGCCATATTTTAGCCTCTTGAGACAGGTTCAAGATAAAAGCTATTGGAATAATACAGACGGATCTAGCACTGGGGTTGAGGGATGTTTTCATCTAAAAATTCTTAATGATTGATTGATTTGTATTTATTTTCTTTTTTTTTATCTGTGTTGGGATTTTTTTATTTTGTATTCTGTAATAAACATGTTTGTTTTCTGGTCTTCTCTTTAGGTTTTGTTAGAGCAGTTGTGTTTATGGCATGAGCGACCGAACAGGAGTCCTTGTTCAACCAGTTGTGACTTCCGTTGCAACTTAAAAACTACCGGTGTACTCAGACGTTAGTTGGTGACGGGGCCATACCGAATATCTCTCCATGTACGTTTCTGACAGCAGAACAGGCATTACATATATGTTTACAGCTAGACATATATAGTCTACACGCAAACATTAAAAATATTTATAATTAGACAGACTGTATGTTTGGACTTTAGCGTTACACAGACTACTGTAGTTATGCACATTTTTCTCTCCAGAATTTGCGCATAGCGTTCAATCGTAAAGTGCTACCCCACCTCTAGCATTAGTATAATCTCTTCCTGACTAAGCAGTATGCCATGGGAAATGGTGCAGAATGTTTAGCTTATTTGTAAATATTGACGTAGGATACATTAATAACGGTTTAATTCCTGTTCCATGATGAATGAAAGGCCGAGACTGGCATGATTTGTTCTACATAGGAAAATGTCTGTCGTTGATTAAGTTCTGAGTAGAACAGCTGTGCCAAAAAAGTTTTATCACCGTCATTATGTGAGGTGTGTCAGCCTGATAAATACATCTATTAAGCAGGTGTTCCTGTTTGACTGGCCACAGAGCATAAAACGTCTCGCTCCCATTAATTTAGCAAATAGCGTGTTACATGCAACGTTCAATTGACAGTATTTCCGGGTTCATAGCGCCCTCTAGTGGCGCTGTAATGTAGCCTCACCACCATGTGCCCTCTAGGACCCGTCCAAGAACTCTGCGCAAATGTGCTTTGACCACTTACGAACTTTGGTGCCGTTTACTCTTTGAGAGACCCACGTGTACACTTCTACCGCCTATCGTTTAAATTGCAAAACAATGATGATTATGATAACAATAATTATTACCATTAGTATTAGAAAAGGGATAATCTGGATCTATCCGATTTATCCCTGAATTCCACCGGGTGTCGACACCTTGTTAAAGTGCCATGTAATGAAGGAAATTAACGAGCCCGTATCCCGACGGTTCACGCGACTCACATTCACCGAGTGTGAAATCCATTAGTGTCCTAACAGTGGCGGTGTAGTACCTGAGCTGCACCGCACCGCGGACGCCGCGTCAGCCGACTTCTCCGCGTGATTAAATCCAAAGGTTGCTCGAAAGAGATTACATTAATTGAGCCTCTGAAGTTTATTCTCTCTGGCTAACATAAAAACGCCGTCATTTTGTTTTTTTTTTTAAGTATCCCCCCCGATTAGGATTTTGGAGGCAGTAGTGTTGCCTGTTTTCTGTTGGTACAGTGCTACTCGGTGACTGGAGGCAGTAACATCCAAACTGAACATGTCCGTCTATCCGCCATGCAGCTGCATTTATGGAAATGCAACTTCAATTAGTTTCGATAATTGACCATATGACGGATCGCTGCAACTGTATACCAGTTTTAAGATCCTGGATCAAACACGGGCCTGTATCAAATTAATGACATTAATGCATTACTAACATTTATCAGGTATTTATATAAATTAGTGGTTGTACAATTTTGGTTAGTTGTCAGTAGGATCATTAGAGAATAAGATCTTACATACAGAACTTTTTGTACGTTTCTACAGTTCGACACTGTAACCCATTTTAGTGTAAGTGCTTCTCTGATCCAACCGGCTGCTATCTACGTGAACGTGCGTTTCCATTAAGATCTAATTGTGCGCGTCCGCGGTAAGCCCCGCCCCTTCTGCTCGCCCCATTGCAGCGGGGCTCGGGAAGAACCGGACGAATCGTGCAGCTTCACTCCGCGCGCGCTCCTGTTACTGCTTTTGCAGCTGCTATGGTAGCGGCGGGGGGGACAACTGTTCACGGAACAGCCAGCCCGAGGAGTCAGTCACATTCTTGGCTGGGATTCAATGACTGAACCAGACACAAACAAACACAGAGAGAGAGAGAGAGAGAGAGAGAGAGAGAGAGAGAGAGAGAGAGAGAGAGGGAGGGAGAGGGAGAGAGAGCGACAGAGACAGAGAGAGAGCGCGAGAGAGGGAGGGAGAGAGAGAGAGAGACAGACAGAGAGAGAGAGAGCGCGAGAGAGGGAGGGAGACAGACAGAGAGAGACAGAGAGAGAGAGAGAGAGAGAGAGAGACTCGCGGGGTGGGCAGACGGAGAGACACACTTCAACTGTGCAGACAAGCCTACACCAGGTACACGTACGACCAGAATGTGCGGCGGAGTCGCGCAGAACTGAGTGGCGTTTTCTCGTTGTCGGGAGGATCGGGGTTTTTACTGGTGGCCAAAGAGCTGATCAGATTTGGTACGCTAGGCTACTTCTTATTTTAATATGAAGCATTCGTTGAAAAAAAATACGCCGTGGTGCTAATCGCTTTTCGAAGTGACATGGAGATAAACTACTACAGACTTTTGTGAATGTTTTCTTTGTTTTCCCATTTTGAATTCTTTTCGAATTTATTACAGAAATTTGAGATCTTTTCTGTGATAGGGCTAAAACATGGAGGCAGCTTCAAGCTTCCAACCTCACGCAGGACTTCAACAAACTCTGAAGCAGTTTCATCTGAGTTCCATGAGCTCCCTCGGCGGCCCGGCCGCGTTCTCGGCGCGGTGGCAGCAGGACTTGTCCTTTAAGAAAGACGGGAAAACCGGAGAGGTGATCGTGAACGTCCCCGCGCAGGCGCCCCCGGTCATGTCCGGGCCCCTCTTCATCCCGTCCGATCGCTCCACCGAAAGGTGCGAGACGGTCCTGGAGCGCGAGACTATTTCGTGTTTCGTGGTCGGCGGCGAGAAACGGCTTTGCCTCCCCCAGATTCTCAACAGTGTTCTGCGAGACTTTTCGTTGCAGCAGATCAACTCCGTGTGCGACGATCTTCACATCTACTGCTCCAGGTGTACGGCGGATCAGCTGGAGATCCTCAAAGTTATGGGCATCCTGCCCTTCTCGGCACCTTCTTGCGGACTTATTACCCAAACGGACGCCGAGCGCCTGTGCAACGCGCTCATATACGGCGGGACCTTTCCGCCACACGTCGATAAAGACTTGGCGTGTTCAATAGACCTCGAGCGAACGGAAGAAAGCTTCAAAGTCTATCACGAGTGTTTCGGAAGGTGCAAGGGCCTGTTTGTCCCAGAGCTCTACACCAGTCCCAGTGCGGCGTGTATACAGTGTCTAGACTGCAGGTTAATGTTCCCGACCCAGAAGTTCGTGGTGCACAGCCATAAACGACTAGAGAACAGGACGTGCCACTGGGGGTTCGATTCCTCCAACTGGAGAGCTTATATCCTTTTGGATCAAGACTACACGGAGAAAGAGGAGAAGACCACACTCCAGCAACTCCTCAATGAACTAAAGGGAAAATTTGACCTCGCGAATAAACGCAAGACTTCGTCTTTCAGGGTAAGTTCTGGCATTTGTTCATATTCGTGTGTGTGTGTGTGTGTGTGTTATATTGCTCTCTGACCTCTTGATAATTCGCTAATCCAAACCATCGATCCTCTGCTGATCCTCAGCTGTAGTCTAATCACAGCTGCATGATGATATTGTCTTACGTCTTATGTTAAATTGCACCATTCGCTGAACTCCGACAGCACAGGCTGCGTGTATGATTGAATTGTTAAATTGCACTACTTTTTCTGCTTATTTAACTCTGCGTCAATGAATGAGTTCAACTTTCACACATGCTGCACAAAAACACCGGCTTACAGAATTCTACAATCGTTGTGTGTTTGCAGACTTTGCTATGTTTTTTTTCCCCATGTCCCTTTACTTTATTCCTAACCATCCACATGAAATAATGGTGTGACACTGGGATGCCAGATCTTTTGTGCCCTGCCTGCAGCTAAGTAGAAGCACACCCACCCCCACACCCACACCCACCCCCACACCCACCTCTGACTCTCCTCACACTCAAGGGCATCTGCATATGACAAATGGATCTGAGGAGATGTGTATTATGGGAGCGGGCGCTGAAGAGTCAGGCGTGAGCTCCCGGGTGGAGGGGCTGACGAGGGAGCAGGGTGTCGGACGTGCCGTGTGGGGGCAGGGCAGGCTAGAGGTCATCCCCCAAACGCAGTGGTGTTTGGGGTCACCGCTGGCCTGGGGGTGCCCCTGTGTGTGAGCTGCAGAGGAGGAACGGATGTGTCTCCACACAGCAGCTGCGGAAGGGTGACTGCCTTACACACACGCATGCGTGCGTGTGTGTGTGTGTGTGTGTGTGTGTGTTGCCATGGTGTTACTCGAGCAGGCTCAGCATGGCTGGTAAGGGGCAAACGCAGTTTGGCTACTGTGAGAAATGTGAGAGACGTGACACATTTCAGAAATGCAGCGTCATGTATTTTTAATGATCATTTACTCCAGGAGGAGAGAGCTGCTTGTCCTGCAGGCTCTGTCCCCCCTGCTCCTCTCCTCCTCCTACTCTGTCCCCCCTGCTCCTCTCCTCCTCCTACTCTGTCCCCCCTGCTCCTCTCCTCCTCCTACTCTGTCCCCCCTGCTCCTCTCCTCCTCCTACTCTGTCCCCCCTGCTCCTCTCCTCCTCCTACTCTGTCCCCCCTGCTCCTCTCCTCCTCCTACTCTGTCCCCCCTGCTCCTCTCCTCCTCCTACTCTGTCCCCCCTGCTCCTCTCCTCCTCCTACTCTGTCCCCCCTGCTCCTCTCCTCCTCCTACTCTGTCCCCCCTGCTCCTCTCCTCCTCCTACTCTGTCCCCCCTGCTCCTCTCCTCCTCCTACTCTGTCCCCCCTGCTCCTCTCCTCCTTTTGTGCCCTTCATTACCTCCCGGTGAATCACTCTAAGAACCAGAACTGAGGCTCGGACGTCTCTGTTTGTCCAGAGACGGCAAGAAGCACAGAGAGGCCGTCTGACGTGAGCACGCCTCTTCCTGCAGTCACACGGCGGTGGACACGTGTCTGCTGCTCCGTCCCCCAATCGCCTCCTCGCAGAGACGCGAGGCAGAGCGTCTCGGGCGACGTGTCCTCTGCGCTTTGTCAGGTGCGTCCCAGTTACCGGGACGGCCGAGTCCCCCGGGGTGGGTGCACCGGGCCGGCTATACATCTAACTGACGGAGGGGGTGGTGTTTGGGGGGGCTGCTCAGCGCCACTTAGTCAGGAAACAACGGCTCAGTGTTATCAGTCCGCCGCACGCTCCCACCGGCACGGTGGGCTTTTACGATCACAACTCCTGCCCCCCAACTCTCACTGACTCTCCTTGTTCTTCAACTTACACACACACACATGGAATTGGGATTTCCTAATGAAAGGATTTTATTTGCTCATTCTTTATTTTGTCACTCAGGCTGTCTTGGCGTGTATTTCTGGTTTACCCAGAGGTTCTTTGGTGCAGCGGTAACTGAATATCTAGTTCTCCCTTTGCGCCTGTGGTTGTAAAGGGCTGAAATCCGTCGAGCTCTGTCTGCTGGCTTTTCTTGGGCACACTGCTGGGAAGAGGCGGGTGCAGACTCTCATTAAGGACGGCCGGGCTCCGTCCACTGGGGAATCGGCCTGTGTCGTCGGGGGGGTAGTGATGTGTGACCCCTATGCAAAGCCAGTGACCCCACCCCTCACCCCTTTTCAGACCGGCCGACCAATCGCGTGGCCCCTCTGGTGTCCTGCTGGACAGATGGTTGTCTGATAAAAGACAGAAAAAAAAAAAGAAATCAAAAGCTAACAGAGCTCTCCCTGCAAACCACATTACCGCCCAGCTTCGCAGTGGCCATTTTTAACTGGAGGCCCATACTGCAGACGTCCTGCGAATAGAAGCACTGGCGGTGGTCCAAGTGCCCAGCGTGGAGGACACGCCCCGTGGAGGACACGGCCCGTGGAGGACACGGCCCGTGGAGGACACGCCACTCCGTGCCGTCGCAACACGCCTGGTCTCGCAGTATAGCACGCTGGTGCGCTGTTGCCCAAAATGATTAACATTTGTTGTCAAGACACCTTGAGAACACACATGCGAAACATCTGAGATGTTCACAGTAAACAAAAAAAAAACCACACTGTGATGTGTTGGCGCGTTCATTTGCATTTTGAAATACAGTGTTGGTATTTACAGGGCTGACGTCGCTCGGAGACGAGCTGTGCGGGACCCTTCCTGCGTCTGTTCCACAGGGTCCTGCTTGGCGTGAGGTCAGACGGCCACGGCCGTAGCTCTGGCCCGGCGAGCTGCGCTCGGAGGGGAGCTGTGAAACGGAGCGCGTCTCAAAACACCCTTTGTTCCCCTCGCCAGCCTCTCCGTCACATTCTCCACCAGACCGAGCCCCAGGCAGCCTGCCCAGGGCCCGTCCGGGGGCCGGCGGCTAGCGCCGTGATGAATGGCTGTATGGAGTGGGGGCAGGGGGTCGGCTCTGTGCGTGCCAGTCTGCATGTGTAATGACCCGATCAGCTGTGCTGCTGCCGGTGTTGGTGGAGGAGGAGGTGGAGGAGGTGGAGGAGGTGGGTGGAGGAGGTGGAGGAGGTGGGTGGAGGAGGTGGAGGAGGTGGAGGAGGTGGGTGGAGGTGGAGGAGGTGGGTGGAGGTGGAGGAGGTGGGTGGAGGAGGTGGGTGGAGGTGGGTGGAGGAGGTGGAGGAGGTGGGTGGAGGGAGAGGGGATTAATACAAGTCTACCGCCTCCTCCATCCCGTCCCCATCTGTGCCCTGACCTCGCCCGTGGTGGGCAGAGTGGCATGTCGTCAGCTGCACGCGTACCGGGCGCCACCCTCAGCTGACCGCTGGTGCCGGATCAGTGGGCCGGGCCTCGGTCGGGCCGGGTCACAGTCCCCCCCCCCCCCTCTGGGAGCAGCTGAACCTCTGTTTGATGGCAGAACAGCTCCCTGGAGACGCTCCCATCTTTGGCGGGTGGGGGTCGTGCGGTGAGGGTGGGGGTGGATGACTGGGGGGGGGGTGGGGTGGGGGGTGGTGACCTCTCTCTGAGGTTGTGCCCTCTATTCTCTGCGGCCTGACCTCTTGTTTAAAGGGCGTCAGCTGGAGCTCTCTGCTGCCCGAGGAAGGGCTGACGGCCTGACGCCTTCTTTGTTTCCCTCCTGCATGACGCTCGGTGTGAGCGGTGTGAGCAGTGTGAGCAGGGTGAGCAGTGTGAGCAGTGTGAGCAAGGTGAGCAGTGTGAGCAAGGTGTCGAGGGAGCGACCGGTCACGCAGTCCTGTGAGCCTGGACACTCGTAGCTTCACTCGTCTCGTCTCTTGCTCTGATCGTGTCTGTCGCACATGTGCTGAGCTCTTGAAAGCTCTCAAAACTCAAAGCTGTTATGAGGTACTGGTGCAGAGGTTGCATGTAGTGTGTTTGGAAAGCTCTGCAGTGTGTGTGTGTGTGTGTGTGTGTGTGTGTGTGGAGGGTAAGTACACCATCGGTTCGGAAGGACAGCACAGGCTGGGTTCAGAGCAGCATCGGCTTCGGTTTTGGTCGTCGTGGGAACAGATGGCGCTATGATGGCGATCGCGTCTGGGTTTTTTCCCCCTGATCAATCTCCTGGACCAGGCCTGTGGTCTGCAGATCCACGATGAAGACTGCAGCCCATCTGCCTCTCGAGCGGAAGGTCTGAAGTGGGCAGCTGCAGCCGGAAGCCCCCCCCCCACCACCCGCATGCTAATATGGAACCCGCTGGAGAAAGCGTGAGTGATCGGAGCTACACTGGAGTGGAGTGTAACTTCTGCAGCACAGGGGCTGATTCACTCCAGTTTCTGCACCACTCACTAGATACGCGTTCTCATCCTGCGTCTTTATCCCCGCCCCCTCACCCACCCAATACACCGCAGGAGGCGAATTTAAAAACAGTTTTTTTTTAAATCCTGCCAGAAAATGTTAACAATTTCCCTGCTGGTGAGAGCGTTTTGGGAAGGTGCTCTCTGTAGCCGTGCGCTTCTCATTGTTGCCGTCTGACCTTCTCTGAGTGGGAAACGCACCACCCTGACACTGGTGGAGGGGGCGGATCAGCCGTGGAGGTGGTACGTTTGGGCCGTCTCGCTGGGGTCCAGGAGGTGGGACGGTAACTGGGCTTCAGCTGTGGCGACGCCTACATGCGTCATGTGACCAGCAGGCATGCTGCTCTTGATCCGCCCACCGGCCGCCCCCGACGCTACCGAGAGGATTAGCTCACGAGTCTCAAACCGCTCGTGAATGTTGAAAACCCGCTGCTGGTGACGGGCCTTATGAGAGCAGGCGCACGTGTGGACGCGGGCGGCCGTGGCTTTTGCCGTCTTGAGACTGAGCCTTGGCGCCTCGCTTCTCTCAGCATTGTAAGAGCAGTAAAATGTTGTAGCGACATATTGCATAATGGAACAAATATGAGTGGACGTCTGGATGTGAAGTGTGGTGTGCAACTCGGTCAGTGTGCTCCAGCATCGTCTTTCTCACTCTTTGTCTCCTTTTCCTGGAGTGAATGTATTTTTCAAGGAATCTGTGGCCTCAGTTCACTCCAGAGTCATGCACGCTGCTCCGACTCCCTGCCCAAGCTTCATTAGCCACACCCACACTGTCTTAGCCCCGCTCATGCTGCATTAGCCACGCCCAATCTGTATTAGCCACACCCAGACTGTCTTGGCCCCGCCCAAGCTGCTTTAGCCACGCCTAGACTGCATTAGCCACAAAACTTCTGTGATTGGAGAGACCTTGTAGTTGCTAAGCAAAGCTGCTCTTCCTGTGCTAAATAAGAACTCAATGCTTCCTGGCTGGTGGGCTGAGGGGAGCGTGCCAACTCTCTCCCTCCTTCTCCCTTATCCTCTTCTCTCTCTCTCTCTCCCTCTCCCTCCTTCTCCCTTATCCTCTTCTCTCTCTCTCTCTCCCTCCTTCTCCCTTATCCTCTTCTCTCTCTATCTCTCTCTCTCCCTCCCTCCTTCTCCCTCATCCTCTTCTGTCTCCCTCTCCCTCCTTCTCCCTCATCCTCTTCTCTCTCTCTCACTCCCTCCCTCCACTGCTTTTTCTTGCTCTCTCCTTCTCCCTCCCAGTCTCTTGCCTCTGCTCTCTCTAACACACACACACTGACACATACTCTCTCACACACACACACTGACACATACTCTCTCACTAACACACACACACACACACACACACACACACACACACACTTAACTCTCTGCCACAGTCATCTCCAGGCTTCGTGGCCTCCTCTATACACTTGGTGATTGTGTTACTGGGGAAGAGTGAATCTCCGGCAAAGGCCTGCAAAACTGCAGCAGAAATGATGATGTCAGGATGACCTGGTCCTCAGCCTCCATGTGCTTACACATAAGAGAGCTCTCAATGAAACGAGCTTCTCTCCCCCCACTCTTGGATCAAGAGCTCTGGGTGGTGCAGAGATTGAGGTTTTCCTGCTCTGCTGAGGCTAACGGCTTGAAGGCGCTCGGCGTTCAGATTTTTCCAGAAAGGCTGATTCACTTCTTCATCCTCCAGACTGCTGCAGAGGCCTCCATTTTCCACTCGGTGCAAATTCTCCACCATGGCGTGGTGGTGTTTCAGGGTTCACTCAGCAAAATGGCTGTCCTGGAAAACGGGAGTGACCTTGAGAAGGACCTCTGCTCTCAGTCACGGTCAGGTTCATGGCATCCTCAAAGAGAACGTGGGGAGTGACGTTGAGAGCACCATGTTTATCGAGGCTAATTCTTTCTTCCTCTGGTTTTCCAGTGTTATCTTGCTGTAGTCTGTACAGGAGGAGTCCAAGGAAACACTCAAGTACTAAAATAATATTAATGACAATAACAATAATATTAGATCAATATACAATAGAAACTGCTAACGTCCAGGCTTGATGCATGCAAATTAAGGAGGTCACATTACCAGAAATTTGGTAGTTTGTACATGTGCCACTGAAATTGTACAATTCTTGATTCTACAGCAAAAAAATAAACCAGTGAGATGAATGTATTTCAACTCTTTTTCTAGTAGAATGAGACGAAGCCCTTCGTTAATAGTGTCACCTTCAAGTAATACAAAAAAAAATCAAAATTGTGCCAAAAATAAAAATCGAGTGTGTTTATGGTGGCATTAGCGTTTCTATGGCAGCCCACTCTGAATGTGGCTGGGTATGTACACAGAAAGACGTCTTCAATAGAATATGCACTGGCGATCTTTAAGGCTGGATCCTCTACACCTTAGACCAGGTATCACCAAATGGGTGATCCGGACCCAATCACATTCCCGATTAACCGGATACGGACCCAAATGCCAAAAAAATTTTAACGGGAGACTATATTTTAAACCTGAGAATTTATTTTCAGACGAGTGTTACGTTCGCACCCCCCCCCCGCTCAACAACTTTTGTTCGCCACCGCGGACCCGGACCTAAGGTCTGAGCTATCTGCCAAAAATGGACCGCGGAAAGATTTAATTGATTACCCCTGCCCTAGACCAACAGCTCAGTGCCCAAGAAATCAGAGCCCCAATTGGGATTTTTTATCATATGCCAATGATAAAGCCGTAATCATAAATGTGACTTTCCCACTAGTTCGATTGGCTCACAGGACCCCGGTCCCTCTCTGTCCTTCCGTTAGGTTGTCTCTGCATTTTCAGCATTTCTGAAGTTGCGCATGTTTTTCTGAAGTGTTTCACACGTCATTTGAAATGCTCGCTTCCACCGCTTTCATACCGATCACTTGTCCCTGATCATCTGACTCCAGCACAAAATATCTCTGTACAAGACTGTTAGGATTTCTCTTTATACTCAGTGGATCTGTCCCCTTGGCATTACTACCACATTACCAGACTTCCTATTTCCTTTGTATCTGATGTAGGTCTACATGTGTAGGTTTACACGTCTGCAGCGCCTGTGACGTCTGTGCTATTGGAATTTTGGTATCGATTTGATGCCGAAGTGTCGGTTCTCGTGACATCCCCATGGTAAATATTAAACACCAGCGTTTGTAATAGTTTATACAGAGCTCAGAGTGAGCAGATCTGCTGGGTTGTCTGATGTAGTGCAGGCAGAGTGTCTCTCTCTCTCCCCCTCTCTCTCTCTCTCTCTCTCTCTCTCTCTCTCTCTCTCTCTCTCTCTCTCTCTCTCTCCAATGGCCGGGACGTGGGAGGTGAGGCCAGTTGCTCTGGAAACATGCCCTTCTCTGGTGGCTACTGGCGTGAGCGGTGGGTCCATGACTGGCGTCTGGAGCACAGTGCCATGTCACACGGCCCCCCGTCCGGTCCACACGCTCCCGACACTCCACCCAACACCTCCACCAGGCTTTGTTCCCTCCGCCCACGTCTGCAGGAGCGCGTCTCTCCTCCGTCAGGACTCCTCATGTCTCATTCACACAGCCCTGTCGTTACACTAGTCATCCCCAATTACTCACTCACACACACCTCGCTCCCTCTCTCCCTCTCCTTCCCTCTCTCTCTCCTCGCTCTGTCTCTCTCTCTTTTTCACCATCTCTTGGCTTGCCTGCCTTCTACCTCTTTCTCCAGGAGCTCTTTAATCCATCTTTTCTCTTTGTGTTTGAGGGGGGGCACTGAGACTGCCTCTGTGTCTGTAGCTCTAGGTGTAGTTGTAGCTGTGAGTACAGACATGTTTACACTGGCGGTGCTGGAGACGTGTCCCTACCACTCTCCGCACTGCCTGATTTCTGCACTTAACCCATTTTGAAATGTGCACTCTGAAAATATTGTTTCCTCTAAAACCCAAATTTTTGTTTGATTTGATTATTTATTACTATTATTTTTTCTGTAAAACTAAACATATTATTTTTGTAATGGCAGGATCAGAAAACATCAGCCCTTAATTTTTGCCACATGAAGCCAAAACAATAAATGTGGCATAACTGATATTTTGTGAAACACTTTTTAAAATCAGAAGAAATAGAAAACAGTTGTACTACAAATACAGTTAACACCACAGTGCAGGTCTTTCTTAAATTCTTCAGTGATGATGGGCCTGAGAAATATGGACATAAATCATTTTGTGAAATGAATGCATCCCGTGTCCCCGGCACTTTTCAAAGCATGGGTACGACAATGGTTGTATGTGTAGATGCAGCTATAAATGTATCTCTAGATGTAGCTGTAGTTGTAAGCGTAGGTGTAGTTGTAAGTGTAGCTGTAGGCATAGCTGTAGCTGTAAGAGTGTAGGTGCAGCATTAGTGCTGTTGCCTTACCCTACTGAGCAGACAGTGTGTTGACTGCTGGGCCCCAGTGGAAGGATTCAGCCTGAACTTTCCCCTCACTATCTCTTCCTTCCTTTCTCTCTCCCTCTCCACCGCTCTCACCTTCTTTCTCTTTCTTTCTCTCACCTCTTTTGTTCTCCCTTCCTGTCTCTTCTCCCTCTTTTTCTCTTTTCCTGTCTCCATCTCTCTGTTTCTTGCCCTCTCTCCCTTCCTCTCTCTCTCTCTCTCTCTCTGGGGCAATGTGATAGCAGGTCTGCGAAGGGTTTCTGCGTTTATTTAAAGTGCTCCAGTGACCGCAGACTCCAGTAGGGCGATCGTGGTGGGTGGGCGGGGCATGGCCTGAAATAGTGTGCAAAGCCCTGCCCCTTTTGTGTTGATAAGCCCAGCATCAACCCCATGTGTTACCTAGCATGGGATCTAGCAGTTGGCGACATGCAAGGTGGAGGGCTCGGCTAGTGGCAGTCATGGCCTGGTGGTAGGGAACTGGTCTTGTGACCGGAGGGTCGTGGGTTCGATTCCCAGACCTGAGGCCATGACTGAGGTGCCCTTGAGCAAGGCACCTAACCCCAACTGCTCCCCGGGCGCCGGGCTAGGGCTGCCTACCGCTCTGGGCACGTGTGATCCACAGCCCCCTCGTAATCACTAGTGTGTGTGTGTGTGTGTGTGTTCTAACTGCACAAATGGGTAAAAAGCGGAAGACAAATTTCGATTGTGGTGAAAAATCACAATTGACAAAAATATGGCACATTTACATTTTTTTTACCTTTTTATTGGCTAGCTGACCTTGGTTAGCGGCTAGGTGATCTCAGCTAGCGGCTAGCTCACCTTAGGCAGTGGATAGCTCACCTCCGGCAGCGGCGATCTTTTCTCCTGCCTTTACCAAGCTCACAAATTAGCTTGTCGCCTCTCCAATAGCTGGTCTACTTTCACAGAACTGAATCAGATTTGATTGACACTGTGGCCACACCTCCTCCGCTGCATCATTGTGCTTCCCACCCTCAAAGCAGAGCAATTTGGTTAATTGCTGCACATCGTCCAGGCGAAATGACTGAGAGCTTAAAGTGAAGCCGTACCCTACGGAGCCATGCGACAGACATCAGTGCTGAGGTCATCTGACCCCGCCTCCTGTTATGGAAGCGATGGATCCACAGACCGTTGTGCAAACGTTTCCATGATACGATCCACGGTATAACACGCGGTGTCAATCGCAAACCCAGACCTTCCACTGGTCTGTTTCGAGGGTCTGCTGACCAACCACGGTCGTCAAAAACAGCGCAGGCAGCAGCCTCTTATGTAATAGCACATTGTAGGAACGTCGGGATAAAAACAGCCCGGACGGATATGATTGGAATGTCTGAGTCGAGAAGGGAAATCACGACTTATGGCCTCGCCAGAGCAGGCTGAGTGTGGTGGGGTGTAGGGGGCACCTGGCCGGGCGCGTGGGGTTCAGCTGATAGAATGATCCCTTCCAGAGGGATTAGTCCCGCTGTCATCCATCCTGCGTCCTCGCTTATCTGCCTTTGTGGTGGAGCGGCAGCCGGCGTCGTGCGGGGTCTGGGCTTCCTCACGCCCGGAGGAAGTGGGCTTTTGTGTGGTGAGCAGGTGCACTGGAGTGGGGAGTGACACTAGCATGTGCTCGCTGGGGCGAGGGCGGGGGTCAGAGGGGGCCTTTGTGGCCAGACCTGTGGTTTAATGGTGGGGGTAGAACTGGGACTTTGGGGTGCGGGGGTGGTGTGGTGATGGTGTAGTGGTTTGGGGAGCTGGAGGGGAGGAGCTAGGGTGAGAACTACCCCCTTTGTCCCCCCCCCCCAGGTCTGGCGGGGCGCAGCCCAGAAAGCTCAGGAACTCCACTTGAACCCTTAATCACAGGCCTCCTCAGGGGCTGGCAGTAAATTCTTTAGGCTAGTGTGTGTGTGTGTGTGTGTGTGTGTGTGTGTGTGTGTGTGTGTGTGTGTGTGTGTGTGTGTAGTTTTTTTTTCCCTGTGCTCTTCTCGTTCTTTCTCTCATCCATTCCACTCCCTCTCTCCTTCTTCCTCTTTCCTGCACACATCTGGTGTGCAGCCCTCCTCTGCTTTTATGGTGCTGAGGTCATTTTCCTTCGACGAGTGAACTGGAACCATATGAGCAGGAGGGAGGGGGAGGGGGGCATCTTGGGTGTGGTTGTCATGGGGGCATGGTCGCCATAGGAACATGGGTGTCATGCTTCCTTGGGCACATTATTAGTTTTTTGGGTATTTTTCCTGTAATGTTTTGTGAGTGTGTGACAAGACTGCTCTTGCCTCAATGCAACTTAACCACCAGTGAGACAGTTCAGCAAAAATACAATTATGCAACAGTTTGAATGGAGGTATTTGACCGAAGAGCCCTGTGCTGTCGGAGCAGATGTCAGGGTGGGTTGGGAGCGTTGTTCTCAAGGTCGATGGCGACCCCGTTTTAGGCCTGGTGTTCGCTTTCAGAAGCCTCGCTGCGGGAGACGAGGTGGCGGTGGCTACGTTGGGCACGCAAGTGCAGCGCTGCAGGAGGATTGGTAGAAGCTTCCTGGAATGCAAACAGCCTCCGTGTCGAATGTTTGGACCTCGAGCCAAAGACCTCGAGCCAAAGAGGCATCATTGGGAAATCCTCACCGCCGCCAGCGTGACTGAGATTACTGCACAGAGACAGCACGGCGAGCACAGAGACAGCACGGCGAGCACAGAGACAGCACGGCGAGCACAGAGACAGCACGGCGAGCACAGAGAACATGGGGGTTTTCTCATTTTTTTAATACTTTGGCTGGTGAGAAACCTGCTGATGGAGCATTTGCCCTTTATGCAGTACTCATGAAAGTGAAAGAACATTTAGGACCACCTACCCAACACACACACACACTCACACACGTCCCTCCATTGAATAATGGTCCTGAATGACAGAATGCAAACGAGCATTCTGTCTCAGAATTTGGCTGAGGTGGAAGTTCACCGATACAGGTGAAGAATTGTGGAAGGTAAAGATAAGCAAGCAGATATTTGTCTCCTGACATTGGTGATTGTTGTAAAACACACCAAGCCAGGGGGTCAAGGGGACGGTGACAGATGTACTGTGAGCATTTGTCATGCTGGGCATTCTGAGAGATGCGGTGAACCAAACGCACCGACACAGAGCTGGATCCTGTAGTAATAGAACTGCATAATCACCTCCCTCAGCACCTTTTGTGTAATAAACCCCCTGCTGAAGTCCAGTCTGAACTCAGCCCCAGTCAGCTGGAGTGTGAGATTCTGCTGACGGGAGACGAAGCCACATGCTTCAGCTCCTGTCCGGCACAACGTGAGGTGGTGTCCAGTGACAACCGGACGGTGTGAAGAACCTGAGCGTATCTCTTCAGGTTGGGGGTTGGGTTTTGGAGGTTCCTGGTTGGGGGTTGTGGGTTAGTGCTTGGGGGGATGGAGGGGGGTTTACTGCAGACCCCTCAAGGCTCAACTACCCTCCTCAGTCCACCACTTCAGAACCTCGCCCCCCCCGCCTGGTCACCAGGGGGCTTCCAGAAGGGTCACAACGAGGTGAGGTTGAATTGCAGGACGTAACTGACAGCACAGGCTTCAGCCGGTGGAGGAAGTGAAAGGCTGACAGGTGAGGTGAGAGAGGACAGGTGAGGTGAGAGAGGACAGGTGAGGTGAGAGAGGACAGGTGAGGTGAGAGAGGACAGGTGAGGTGAGAGAGGACAGGTGAGGTGAGAGGACGAGGCAACAGCAGTCTATATTTATTTATTTATTTTAGAGGAGCTGCCAATCTCTTGAATTGATACGTCCACAGCAGGAGTCGCCGATTGATCCGTTGTTTTCTTATGGCAGGCTTGCCCTTTGAACCTCGCTCTGGCTTGGTCACTCAGGATGATGAGGTTAAAGACAGTGGCAGCTGACCGAATGAGCTAGGTGAGCAACCTTGGGAAGTGTTCGGGGTGCCATCCGCTTGGAAGGCTTCTTCTCCACCAGGAAGCACACAGCTGAGCTTCCTTGTTTATTCCTTTGGAAAACAAGATCAATAGACTCGTTTCAGTTTCCCTAAGTCTACTGTTACAGGTGTGTGTGTGTGTGTGTGTGTGTCTGTGTGTGTGTGTGTGTGTGAGAGAGAGAGAGAGAGAGAGAGAGAGAGAGAGAGAGAGAGAGAGAGAGAGAGAGAGAGAGAGAGAGAGAGAGAGAGAGAGAGAGAGTATGTGTGTGACACTCACGGCATCCCTTCCATATTCATTTTCCTTGTGTTAACTATCCCTGCAGACTGTAACGGGATAGCTGGAGCTTTTCAGTCTGCAAAGAATTCATAGAAAAAAAAAACAATAAAGCAACAGAATTTGCATGATCTTAAACGAGAGGCAAACAGCACAGAAAACTGCTGGAATTCCAACAATGCAGTTGTCATATAGCTTAGTGTCTCACTGTTCCTGCTGTACTGGTCTCCGTCTCCCTCTACACACACACATATGGTCATGAGAGCGTTTGCTTCTTTCATTAATCACCTAATAGCTGACGATAAGCTGCACAATGCTTTGTTTTTGTGTGTGTGTTTTAGTTAGTCCTTTTTTTTTTTTAGCATGCTGCAAATAAATCTTTCTGGGGTTGTTTTTGTTTTGTTATCCCGGGGGGATGGCGGGCGTTGGGAGCAGCGTCCCCCTCTACAGCACCAGTGTGCCAACCTCTGGCCTTTGGTGAGGGGTCATTTTTGTGTTGTGCTCATCGGGGTCTTTTTGTGAGCACTGGCTTTATGTCGCCTCGGTCAACTGGTTTTACTGGAGCCAGAGGCCTGTGCAGAGGCACACGAGCTCTGGGATCTCATATCCCCGCCTCTTTCACCACCACCACCCCCAACACCACCCCGCCATCTGGCTGCCATAAAAGGCCTCGAAAGTTTGGGTTTTACTACGGCTTTTCTAGCCTCTCGGGCGAGACAGGGCGGGGGGTTACAGACATGGGCTCAGAGATGCCCTCTGCATGCCCCCCATGCAGCCAGACTTCCTCTGCTGCCCCCCCCATGGGTCAGAAGTTCATTGCCTCTCTTCAAGCCCCTCCCACTCCCAGCCCTGTGAGCTGGAGCTGGTGGGAGTGCAGTGGAGGCAGTTCTGCAGGGCACCAGACGTGAGTCACACAGATGGTGCGGAGTTCTGGCCCAGGCCCGACTAAGCGGGCGGGTTCTGTGTAACCGTGCGTCATCCCGCAAGTCAACTGTTCACTTCAAAAGAAATCCAACGGTCTCCGAGGCGAGCAAATTTAGGATTATGAAAGAGGAATTATGTAAGGAGTCTTATTTATCTTCACTAAGAATTGGGTTTAGAGCCCAAGAATATTTCCTGATAAATGTCGGGGTTCATGAAAAGCAGTCACATGACTTCTGAAGTATGCGGCAGTCAGAAGCAGACCTGCGTGTGGTCGTGCGGCGTGCAGACGCAGGCTTGGAGATCTTCTCCTCCACGGCGGCGTCTCGGGCTCGTCTCGGGCTCGTCTCTGGGGCGGCTGCCTCTGTTCCTCGTCTTCAGGTCTGATCAAGCCCAGATTCCTTCAGGGAAGAAAAAAAAAGTCCTTGATTTCCGTGGTTTAACCCCTCGAGCGCTGGGAGGGCAGCTGCAGAGACGCTCGTCTCGTGGGGCTGTGGAGGGCGCGTACGTGCTATGCTGGTGGAGCTTTTTGTCCGGAAGTGCAGTGACCTTCTCCCATGTTTGCAGGCTCTTTATCTCTCCCCCCCCCCCCCCCCCCCACACACACACACCCCATTTCCCCTGAACCGTCTGGGCTCGTGTTTCCAGCTGCTCCCCACCCCCACACTGCGCCAGCCGCGCGTGGGAGCGAAAAAAAAAACACCGACGGCAGAGGAATAAAAAAAAAGAGAAGAGGAAAGAATAAAAGCGTGTTTGGCAGGCACGCCCTCCAAGGGTTCTGTGTCACTCAAGCCCATTAAATTTTTAATTATTTCCTCGCTGTGGTATACTGCTCTACTTAGCCGAGAGGCCGGCTCCGTGCTGTCTCTCCGTTCGGATGCTAGACGCCGCATTAGAGATTTGTGGTTAAATCTGTTCAAATCCTTAGATGCCTACTGCAGTGAAGTGAGACTTTCATTATCGAAGGCCTTTTTCTCTCTCTCTCTCTCTTCTATTCGCCGTGCTTTTTGAGGACTGTGGCTACGGCGCGAATCGCCATGACACGCGGCCGAGGGGCAGGCGGCGGCTTTTTGCCTGCGGGGCGTGAGAGCGTGACGGGAGGCGCGGAGACGGGCGCACTGGCACCGGACGCCCGACCCAGACTGGCTCGCCGGATCCCACTGGCTCTCGAGCGCCGCGTTATCTTTCAAACGGGGCCACTCGGCGTCTGGACGCATTGTTATTCGGTGTCCGTCACAGACGGTCGTAATGCGGTCCGTGGCGGTGTCGCGAGCAGAAGCGTCCTGGACCGGCTCTGCGCTGTCTGAGCACGCCAATAATTATTATGATAATGACTTCACATGCGTTTCCATGGCCGCGACCTCTGATTGCACTTGACGGGCGCCTCTCCCGGGCGCCAGGGAGCATGTCCAGGGTGCGTTTGGGAGATGTTGCCCTCATGTTTATTGAGGAGCTCTTACCATATTTGCACCTGTCTGTCTTCTTCTCCTTCTGTCATGTCGCCGTCTCTCAACTTCCAAGAAAGAAAGAAAAGAGAAGAAAAAAAAAACGGGTTGAAAGGAAGGGGGGGAGGAAGGAGAGAGATCTTCGAATGAAAGGGTGGAAATAGTGATCTGTCCTGAGGTAGTGGTTGCATCAACTGCAATGATTCAGGGGAGAAAAATGTGGTGTGTGTTTCTGTAAGAGCACCGAGCTGTCTGTAGAATGCATTAGCCCTGCGAAGCAGACACAGGCTGGGGCAGAGGGAGGAGCCTGCGCCTGTGGAGGGGGGGAGGAAAGAGGACGGAACAGCCGGAGTCTGGCCCTCCAGCCTCCTGGCTAGACTGCTGAAAGTTATTATTGAGTTCCTGTACAGGGCCCCCCTCCCCCTCCCTCCTGCCCTGGTGTGTGTTCACCCTGTGCTGTTCTCTTTCTGTCTCATTGGTTGTCTGTGCATGTGTGTGTATGAGTGTGTGTGTGTGAGAGTTTGTGTCTGTTGGCTAGAATTGCTTCATGGCTTTGTACAGTAACATTGCCTACAAGCAATAGAGTAATAATCTGCATTTATTTTTAAACTTCAATTCCCAGGTCATATTCACAAAGGCAAACTTTATTAAAAGTGAACAGTGTGTATAAGTCAATCTGTATGAATCAGTCCATTTAAAATAGGAACTTTCAGTTAAGTCCTGCATCCCAGGTGGACGCCTTAAATGGTGCAGGTGTTAATGGATGTTGTGTAGGGACTGGTGGGCGGGTCAGTGGATTTGGAGCTGGGGGATGCTGGCAGATTACGCGCTAACACCATGTCAGTGGCAGGGGTGTCAGCCCCTAATCCCTCTGCCTCCGTCCTTCCGAACTCATTAACACACAGAGCAAGGCCTCCTCACAGTGCACACACACACTCAGGAGACGTTTATGTAACACACTGGACTGCACGCTCTGTTCTCTCCTGTTCTTCAGCCGCAGGTTGTCACCATGCCAGTTTCTCTCCTCCAGTGGCAAGCAGTGCTGCCTTGCCTGTGGGGCATTCTCAGAGCTCCAGCCTGTGGGGCATTATCAGAGCTCCAGCCTGTGGGGCATTATCAGAGCTCCAGCCTGTGGGGCATTCTCAGAGCTCCAGCCTGTGGGGCATTCTCAGAGCCCCTGCCTGTGGGGCATTCTGAGTGTCTCCTTCAGGGCATTGGTCAGAGTGTCGGCCACAGCTCTCCCATTCGTAGGCGATGGCGAAGGCCAGCGAGTGATTTCACAGACACTATTGCGGCGGATTACGTGTGGGTGCAGACTTTTTAACAGGAGTCAGCTGCAGAGAGACGTTTGAGTCCGGGTAGGGGCCGCCACAGCATGGCTGCAGGGGGGTGGGGGGGTTGGTGCCCGGGAAAACCCTGGCACGCAACGCACGGCGAATTTTGGTGTTCTGTTGAGTTCTGTTTGTTGAGTCAGAGCTTAGCTGTGCTCACACTGTTATGCGGTTGCTATGGAGAAAAACACTGGCCCCTTCAATTTCAGAAGAACGCAGTAAAATGGTCCAGGAAAAAGACGATTCCAGGAACTCCCAGGGTCAGGAGGCAGACGGCGCATGCAGGGGATGAAATAATGTGTCACACCCTCCATCAGACAGGGTTTTAAAAATGTCTGCTTAGGTGTGGTGTAGGCCTGCAGTCATGAGCGTGGTCATGGAGCCTTAGCCCTCCGTCGACACAAGAGAACTGATTTGAGTTTCTTATTTTATGAATAGGAAATGCCGTGAGCATTTTCCACCTTTTAATTTCCTGTTCTAAAAGAACACATGTCCCTTTGTATTGCTGTGGGGAAGAATCGGAGTCGTATTAGTGATTTTTTTAATAATCACCTGGATCACCGAAGCGTTCCCGTGTCTCTCCGCGCAGCCGTGTAACTCCGTGGGAAAAGTAAAACAGTGGAAGCACAGAGGGGATTTTTCGATTTTCCAAACATGTTCGCCTTCCGTTCCCAGATTCCCCACACTCGCCTTTGTGTTAATAACGCCTGCACTGTGGAAACGCGATCTATCACCGCCCCGCAGTGGGGCGTGTTCTGGCCGCCTGTGTTCACCCTGTTTTCCCTATCTGCCCTTTTAGCCGTGTAGCGCGTCTGTTCTCTGGGTGTAGCGCGTCTGTTCTCTGGGTGTAGCGCGTCTGTTCTCTGGGTGTAGCGCGTCTGTTCTCTGGGTGTAGCGCGTCTGTTCTCTGGGTGTAGCGCGTCTGTTCTCTGGGTGTAGCGCGTCCGTTCTCTGGCTGCTGTTCACTCTAATGCTGTTGTTGGATCTCCTGCATTAGCGCCGCAGACCCATTTCTGTTTGTTTTGATGAATGCCGAGGGAACGTCGGCCTTTCAGAGGGACTGCACGTAAAAAGCAGGAAAGTAAAATAAATACATTCCCAGCCTTGGCTAAATCAGGCCCTAATTAGCTCCGCCCCCAGCCCTGCCACCCCCCCCTCCTACCCTACATCTCTGCGAGGGTTTCATAGACTCTGGTGTGGTTTCCATTAGGTCTTCTTGCAGTGTTTACCAGCAGTGTCAAATGGATGCACTGCCAGCCCATGGAGGTCAACCAAGCCCCCCTCAGTCCTGGGAAGAGGGTCCTGGGCTGGGCCCTGGGGTATTGTGGGTAGGGTGTCCTCTTTGCAGCATGCTGGGGTTTTGCCACACTGACATCACTATGTTCATCTCCCCCCATATTGCCATGCAGGGGGAGGGGCAGGGGGAGGGGCAGGGGGTTGGGGGTGGGTCCAGAGTGCCAAATGCAGTACCATAAATGACAGACAGGTTTATAGCCCACACTCCAAGGGCTGTGACATCACCACAGGATCATAAATGCTGACCCTAACTTGACCCCACCCTCTCAGAACAGGCTTTCACCAGACTTGCAGCCCCTCCCCTCCCTCCACCTCTCCTTGGCATTCATCTCCTCTTTCACCCCACACCGCTCGTCCAACCCCCCCCACACACACACACACACATACACACTTTTCCCCCCACACAGCCATGCCCATATATGGCCGAAAGAAGGTTATCGACTAAAGCAATAACTCCACATAAACTGCCAGATTTGAAGAAGAAACAAAAAGAGAAGTCATGCTCCAATCACTGCTCACGTCGGCATGCCAAAGCCCGGCCCATCGGTGTCCACAGATGGAGGTCTGATGAGCTGCGGTGGGCCAGTTTCCACATGTAGTTTCCCTTCATGGCAGTGATGGAGTGGGTGAGCAGGAGAGGGATGGAGTGTTTGTTTGGATGGAAACAGAGCCCAGAGGAGCCATGACACAAAGCGTATCCTGTCGTGCTGCTCTTTTGGACCGCCAGCAGTGACCAATAAGGGGTAGGAAGCCGAGGCCCTGGAGGCCGTCCCCCCTGGAGGCCGGCACTGCTCCGAGTCCCGCCGTGGCCCACTCTGAAGTCAGCTGGCAGGAAGGCTGCTGGGACTTTTCCCACACTGCACCAGGCCGGTTACCGCAAGGCCTCCACACGCCTCATCGTCATTGTCATCGTCATAGTCATTGACCGGCTGTGATAGAACTCCTGCTGTCCAGTGCCAACGCAGGGGGCGGGGCTCAGCACAGGAGCCCACACTCTCTGTGGAGGAGAACTGGAGACCCATCTGCTCAACCAGTCACGAGAGAGAGAGAGAGAGAGAGAGAGAGAGAGAGAGAGAGAGAGAGAGAGAGAGAGAGAGAGAGAGAGAGAGAGAGAGAGAGAGAGATATATATATATCTATATATATATATATATATATATATATATATATATATATATATATATATATATATATATATATATAAGGGTGTTGGAACAACTGTCTGTATTTGGTATTATTCTTTGTCCCTTTAAATCTCATTCTTTCTCTTCCCCAATATGATATCATATTTATTAAGAACCAAAGTGTGTGTGTGTGTGTGTATTAGCGAGTGTGCTCCTGGATAAAAACTCCAGCTGTTCCACATAAAGTTTCTCCCCATTCGTCTGGCCATAGAGCAGCCTGGTATTTACTTCAGTGAATATAGATGAAAAGACACTCAAAACCGAAAAGACACTCAAAACCAAAAAGAAAGACCAAGTCACTATTTGTGCAGGTCTCCTGTCCTTGATGTTAATTAGACATTAGTCATTTTACAGAGATTTTGATGGAGTTTATAAAATGGCACCCAGTCAGCCAGTGGCCCTGTGGGAGGGGGGGGGGGGGGGGGGGGTGCATGCATATGCTTGTGGGTCTGTGTGTGGAGTCCTGTATTTTTGCACAAGCTGCACATATATCCGGTGGCTTATTGAATTTGTAATACATAGTTTAGAAACATGAGCACAATATAAAAGGTTGCATTGCTTGATAGAAATACACCAAGCAGTCTGTCTATCTGAGCACCTCTGTGGCCAGAGACACGTGGACCCTGCCAGAGACGACACACGTGAGCAGCTGTCTGCCTGCAGGGGAGACATGCATGTTGCGCTACAGCAGAGGAGAGGACGAAGACCTGCCCGTGCAGACTGTACAGCCCATACAGACTGTGCAGATCCACTGCTAATCCAATGCTAATGCTAATGTGGACAGATGCTGGCTGTAAATGTGAAGACACGGGTTGAATTGTTTTCACACAAAATGTTCATTTGATTCCTTTAGTTTGAGTTTTACCAACGTGTGTGTGTGTGTGTGTCCAGACGTCTGCACCAAACACAGCCTGTAACACGTGTCCATAAAGTCAAAGTCACCAACCCATTATTACCCCAGTCTGAGTAGTCTGCGCCGCCCTGAGACTGCCCTCAAGACTCAGCCGCCATGTGACTGGCAATGGTGTGTAGCTTCTGCTCTGCCCCTGCTGCTGCCCCTGGGAGACCCCAGCAGGCCGGCTGGCTCCCTCCCACCACAGCAGTGGTGCTTCCAGGAGGGGAAGTGAGAGGGCTAGCCTGACGGGCCTCGCCTGACGGGCCTCGCCTGACCCTCCTCCACCCTGGCTGGGAGGCACCGAGCCAGACACACTTTCAGACGACACTCGACGGCTTAGCACATGCCAGCTGTCACCGGCTGACTGCATAGTTTAATATAACACACACACACACACACACGCTCTTATGTAGGGCACCAGTGTGCGGCAGGGCCTCTACCCGGCAGGCCACTGTGCCCTTGAGCCTGGCAGAGGGGAAACTGGCTCTCATCTCTGCATTGCACCCCGGGCTGTGATCAGTCCTGCATGGGATACTCATCACGTGTGGGGGAGGCCGCTGACGGGCCATAGCTGCCCACTGAGTCCCTGGTCCCAGGGCCCGAGTGCTGCGATCTGCCCCTGAACGTGAGAGAGTAGTGTGCAGTTATCCACCAGGCATGCTGTACAAGAATATAACAGGGAAGGTTCCAGTGGAAACACACACGCGCACGGGTATTAAATAGGATTAAATAGAAAAAAGTCTTTAATGGTATGTACTGTTTAGGTTTCAGTTCTATTTTTTTTCTCCAGACTTCCTGGTTGCTTCTTTTTTAGGTTGTTTCCGAAGTAAGATATCCGAGTAGCATCGCAAAAAGGCAAACCCACAATGCATTGCACCTCTCTAGGCAAGCTGGGGCCGGTCTGCTCTGTAGCCTGCAGTGGGGAGAAAGTTGTATTAAAATAAACACAAAAAGCAAAACAAAAGACACAGAAACTGATCTGAGATCAAAGCAAGCGTGTGTGTGTGTGTGTGTGTGTGTGTGTGTGTGTGTGTGTGGTGTCCGTGGTACAGAACGGCAGAGACCGATGGACACCGGCGTCTCTTCCTCACCACAGCTCCAGACTTCTGTTCAGGCTGTTCACGGACGCCGGTTCACCCTGAGCAGACTGAGATTCCTTCTCACTGCTTCTTTCCTTGTGCTCCGTTTATGCAGCAGCGTGGAAGTCAGTGAACACAGTTAACTGGGCCTTTTTTGGCACTCTGCTCTGTTGTGTTTGTGTGGAGCAGAAAGTCCTCCACGGGGCGAAGAACAGTCTGCCCTAAAGGTGTGTGTGTGTGTGTGTGTGTGTGTGTGTGTGTGTGTGTGTGTGTGTGTGTGTGTGTGTGTGCGCTTTCAGTTCTCCAGCGCAGCATTGATCTCGCCGCTCGCTGGCGTGGGTGTGGAGGAGAGATTACCACCCACCGTGGGCCGGGCCCGGGACCTGGTGTGCTCTGGCATCCCAGTCCCCCATGCAAATATCTTATCCATCCCTCAGGCTGTGTATGTGTGTGTGTGTGTGTGTGTGTGTGTGTGTGTGTGTGTGTGTGTTGCCCCACATGCTTGCTGGGAAGTGCTTCTTCGTCACGCGTCTTCAAAGCCGCCTGGCACAATAGGCCACTGAAAGGGTGCAGCCCTGAATGGCCACTTCAGGAGGAGGCTGGACTTGGCCTTCACACACATTCCTGCAGCTTTGTGTGCTGCCACCACCACCACCACCCCCGTCCACACCCACCCTACCCCCCACCCTACCCCCACCCAACTCCATTCAACTCCCACACAGAGTTCCTACAACAGTGCCAGCCAAACTGCGCAGAGGAAATGTTGTCATTCACTCACTCACTCCATCCCCTCACTCCCTCTCACGCTAAATCGTAAACGTCAGGTCACCAGCGCAGTGTCCTGTCCCAGAAGATGCTGAGCTTGGTTTCTGCAGGAGGTGTTTGTGTAAACATGTCTGTAACACGTATGTACCTCCCGCCAGTTGCGTGGGCGTGTTCGGCGTCTCACGTTAGGCGTGGCACGTCAGGCGTCAGCCTGTGCAGGGTGGCTCACGCGGCCCCCACCAGCGGCTCTCTCACGCCAACACCTGCAGACGGGCGGGGCTGGACACTGTTATGTCTGGCTTTCATCCGGGCTCTTCCTGCAACTTCCAACATCCGGAAAGCGACCGAAGCGGACAGGCAGCGGACATTGGAGTGAGGGGCGGGGCTCTGGAGGTGGAGTGAGGGGCGGGGCTCTGGAGGTGGAGTGAGGGGCGGGGCTCTGGAGGTGGAGTGAGGGGCGGGGCTCTGGAGGTGGAGTGAGGGGCGGGGCTCTGGAGGTGGAGTGAGGGGCGGGGCTCTGGAGGTGGAGTGAGGGGCGGGGCTCTGAAGGTGGAGTGAGGGGCGGGGCTCTGAAGGTGGAGTGAGGGGCGGGGCTCTGGAGGTGGAGTGAGGGGCGGGGCTCTGGAGGTGGAGTGAGGGGCGGGGCTCTGGAGGTGGAGTGAGGGAGACAGGGTTGGATTTAGCCAGGCTGTAGTGTGCCAAGAGAGATAAGCTACCATCTCCTCCCTGCCTCGGGAGGCGGGGCCTGATAAGACTGTGAGTGAGGGGCGGAGTGTTCGATGTTCAGGGATCACTCCCCTCTGCAGCCCACACTCAGATGTGCGTGTTTGTGTGCTGCGTGGAGTGAATCTGGCTCACGTAAAAACAGAAAGCCCTCCGGGAAGCTGAAGCTTGATCTCAACGCAGCGCTGTGTGTGAGGGAATTTTTAAGCCTGTTTAATCAAAACCACAAAGGCACATTGAGTCTATCAGAGGCCTCTCTCTGCAGCTGCACAGAGACTGATGAGTTCTTTAACGTGAATCCACACTTCGTTTTCAAAAGCGTGTGTGTGTGTGTGTGTGTGTGTGTGTGTGTGTGTGCGTGTGTTGCGCTTACAACTCTTACTCAAGGCTGTGTGTGCTAACTTCAATAGAGAGAGAGAGTGTGTGCGTGCGTGTGCGCGTGCGTGCGTGCGTGTGTGTGTGTAAAAAAGTGTGTAATTTGTGTTGAAGGAGCGGGCTCCAGACAGCCACAGTCACGCCACATGCACCCGTGCCTTGTGATAACAGGAGCAGATTATTATTATAGTGTTGTGTGCAAGGACTGCACGGGGACGTGAGGGAGAGCGTGTGCTGAAGTGCAGACCCTTCTTTGCTCAGCTCATTCCCACAGCCTTACCCAACGTCGCCCCCTTGTGTGCGAGCGTGGGAAGGGCCCTGCCCACTTCTCCCTCCCCCTCCAGTTGACCTCATTCCAGGCCCCTGTGCCACTTCCCTGCTGCCGCAGTCGGGCCCGCTCTTCCGCACCCCGGCCGGGGTGGTTCTGCAACGGGGGCTCTCCGGTTACCAGCCTGCGTGAATTCCTGAGCTCAAGGCAGGAAGCGCAGGTCCGGGCAGGTGCGACTGGCGCCCAGGGCAGGCAGCTCCTGCGTGGGCGTGTGGGGACCCGGGGGAGAGAGGCGTTCCTAGCGCTCGCCTTTGATACGCTTGAAGTTCTGTCAGGTCCCAGGAAGCTTTCAAACGTATGAATACCTGCACTGTTGTTTTTTTTTTCTCTCTCTTTTTCTTCTTCACTTTGTCTGTTTCTCTTTCTCTCCATAGGCGGTAGCTCATACTTGGTTTCGAATGTTTGTGGTGGATTCTGAAACGGTGCCAGTGTTTGAACGTCTGCTTAAGCTTGGCTTCTGTTCTCTTTCTCTTTCTGCAGGCGTACAGTCCTGTTGCGACCAAGAAGTCCAGACGTGAACGTTCCTGCTCTCCGGCGGAGGACAAGGACAAGCAAGCTGATTGGCTGCAGTCTCTGGGCGTGGCCAAGGTTAGTGGGACTACCGTGTCTTGGCATCCACACAACGAGGCACTTTAACGACAGCTAATGGTTGGGGGGTCATTGTGACGGAGGTGGATCCGTTCTGCTGTTATGAGGGCACCGATTGGTCTGCGCTGTGAAGGGTGGTCTCACCTGGCCGCCGCCCACTTTTGCTCTCTGCTCAGGATCTGCGGCAGCTCCAGTTTCAGCAGAGACCATCAGCCTTCCGCCCCTGGTCCTCGCGCGTCCCGTCGGCCGAGAGAGCGCCCCCTGCCCGCAAACAAGAGCGGTACGTGTCCCCTGCTCCCAGAAACCCCCAAGAGCCTGTAGAGCTTATTGTTGCCTGTGTTTTCCATGCTCTGATCGTCTGAGTCACACCACCTTGCTCTCTCTGGATATCCAGGCCCCTCCCCAAAGGCCCTGTGACCACACCTACCTCTGGTGGGGCTCCGCCTCCCGGTGCGCGTAAGCATGACGGGCCACAGCCGCCCCCAGTCCCCGGAGGTCCGGAGGCGGGTGAGGTCCGCGCCGCTGGCCCCGCCTCCGCCGCACGGCCAGCCAAACAGTGGCCATCTGGAGAAGTCCAGACACAGACTGTAGCCCGCCCTCCCCCACCCCCGCACGACACGTCGAGCTCAGACGTTGAGATCGAGGTGGACAACTGTGACGAGGGTGAGTTGCTCGAGGAAGGCATCGTGGCGATGAAGGAGAAAGCTGATTTGCCCGTGTGTGTCATTCGCTCTAGCACGTGTACACAAAACATTCCTCATCAAACTGCACACATACTCAAATTCCAACTTTATCTGTGTGACTCATTATAATATTTAAGAATCAAAATTTTACGTACAAAATTGCTATTAATCGTAACTAAAATTATAACCATACAATTAATCAGCCTTAATTAATTTTGCCAGTGACCTAGTTATTTGTGTGGAAAAGTATACATAGCATTAGTAATACCGTCTGTGCCACTACCCTAATTAGCCAACAGGGGTCAGTAGGAAAAGAAGCTCACAAATTTCAGAACCAGTAGATGCACAGACATGAAAAGTGTAATTTTCTAGATCCACACTGGTGCACTCAACAGAGACCTTGTCATCTTTGCACAGTAATGGTGTTGTAACGGCCTCTTGTACCTGTCCTGTTGTAGTGGTGACCTCGCACTCTCTGGGGGACGGGCTGGGGTGCCCCGCCGTGACGGCCGGCCCAGCGGAGGTGAGCGAGGCTAGGGTGGCTGGCACGGTGGTGCCCTGCTCGGAGCTGGAGGCCCTGCGTCACACGCTCTACAGCGACCTGAGCTCCAGGGAGGCCAGGGAGAGATTCCTGCAGGAGATCGTGCGCATGAAGATGCAGCAGGAGGAGAAGCTGGCAGTGGCCCTGCAGGCCAAACTGAGCCTAGAGCAGGTAGCAGCACCTGAACAGCTCCACCCAGACACCACCCAGATACCACCCAGCTCCAACCCAGACACCATGCCGCTGCTCTGGGGTTTATCACAAAGTGGCCTCAGTCCATTCTGTGGTCTCCAAAGGGCCTGTAGGTTTTCATCCCACATGAGCAGGAGCTTCACCTGACATGACAAAATGAAACTTTTGAAGACTGAGACCACCTAAATAAGTGGAGTCAGGTGTGCTCTTAATTGGTTGGAGTAAAACCAACCGACATGTTAGCTCTGTGGAATTTTATTGGTTGGAGTAAAGCCTCAGACATCTTAGTTCTGTGGTATATGATTGGATACCCCTGGCATAAATGTTTAAAACCCGCACTGAAAAGGAATTCCCTCAGTCTACATGCATACATCCTGGTTTGTGTAAGTTAGTGCCGGTTCCAAGCCGGTCCTCGTGTCTCACTGGACAGTCCACAGTTTTGCTCTGACTCAGTACACACACCCCAGGCATTCAGATTTCTTCACAGCTTGGCGTTGGTGTGTTAGAAACTGGGGCAGAGCGAAACCACGGAGTGTCCTCGGGGGCCCCCGCGACCGGGCTGAGCGCCACCGCCGTATTCCTCGAGGTTTCGGCAGGGCCGACTGAACGTCCCACGTGTTCGTCTTTCGCCAGGAGCTGGAGTTCGTGCGCGCGACCAAGAAGGGGCGCCTGCGTGAGGCGGTGGAGGCCCGGCGTAGTCTGCGCAAGGAGATGGAGCGTCTACGGGCGGAGTGCGAGGAGAAGGTGCGGGACGCCGGCGAGACGAGCGGCCGTCTCAGGCGCGAGCTGGAACGCGAGCGGCAGCAGAGAGTGTGCGACAGGGGCTGTGAGGCGGGACGCCTGAGGGCCTCCTACTCCACCCAGGCAAGTCCCAACACCGCCTCCACCCGTCATACCTGTGGCTGCCTGTAAGGCTGTTTGGTCGTAGGTTGACTTTTGTCCGGGATTACATGCGTCATCGTCAGTAGCTGTTCTTTATCACTTTTAGGTCAGTGTTATTATAATAGCTTAAGTAGAAAAAACACAAACAAACAAAACGAGGTGAAGCATTCACCAGACGGTTACGGTTTTTTGTGATGTTACAGGCGAGCTGCATGTCACATAGTCGGTTGAGGTCAGGTTAATGAGTCGAGTGTTGGCGGCAGCAGAGACAGACAAAGGCAGGCGTGAGGTCAGTGTTGGGTTGGTGGTGTGGGAACGGGCGGGTGTGTGCTCACGTCTCTCTCCCCTGATCTCTCCCGCGCGTCTCCAGATCGAGGAGCTGCAGGTTCAGCTACAGCAGGCCGAGGCGGACAGGGAGCAGCTACGGGAGGAGCTGCAGAGGGAGAGGGAGGCGCGGCAGAGCCTGGAGCGGGTGGTGCTGCGCCTCCAACAGGACCTCCACCAGGGCAGCCCCAAAGGCGGCCCACCGGGGGGCGACGGAGAGGGCGAGGCACCGGGCGAGGCTGTGGAAGGCTCGTAAGCACGGCGACTCCACGGCGACACCAGCACGCCTCGTTATAATGGACAAAACAAGCACGTGGAAACAAGACAAAGATTCATGGCAACAACATGGATCACAAAAAAACTATTATATAAAGACACTGCAAATACATGAATATTAGCTACATGTTTGTGGACAGTTGCAGAGACGATAAGAGTGGTGTGAGAATGTCGGGGGCGGAGCTGGAAGGGGGTGTGGTTTGGACAGGATGCCACTCCAACCTTCACCTCAGTACAGCAGAGGTGGGGATGGTTTGACATGGTAGGTGAGTGTTTGCCAGCAGGGCGGAGACATCACTCCAGGAAGTCACGGCCAGGACGGACCCACTCCCCTGCAGCTGGTTAACCCAAGAACTCTATTTTGTTATAAGCTATTAAACAGTTACAAAGATACTTGAAAATATATGGAAAACAACAGTGTTTTCTGATAATGAGATGATGACAGTAGCAGAAAGATGACCTGCTAGTTACAGCGATGCATAGACAAGTAGGTATTACAAACGCAGAAATACCCACAGGACACTTTGACACTTCAGCACATACCCGGAGAAGTATGCTTCTTTTGATGTTTGTTCATTTGTGTTGTTTCCAGATATCCTGCATGAGTGACAGTGGTATGTTTGTCACGGGAAGGGATTCATATTAATAAACATACCATTTTTTTCTTATGTTTTTGAATACCGTGTAGTATACTTATAGTATTGGCAGTTATTATTGTGGACTTAAACCCACATTTTTCTCCCCTAATTTCAGTATCTTTTCCAAGCATTATTTTTAACTCTGTACATTTCTGTGTTTTGTTGAATTGAACAGTGCTATGTAGAGTTCTGGTGAGTGTGTCGGTAACCTTGCTGTTCAAACGCTTGCTTCAGAAGGACTGAGAGCTCTGTCTCTCTGTCAGGTACATCATCATTGGCACGAACAAAGGCTGATCTGTTTCAAAAGTCCATTTTTAAGTCACTGGTTCTAGGGCTTGTTTAAGAAAAAAATGTTTAAGAAAGAAACATTTCTACTTATATACAAAATATGAATATATATTTTTTTACTTTACCAAAAAAAAAAAAAAAAAGAATTGCACTTTGGGGAAAAAAAATAGTTGTACTGTGCATTTTCTTCCCTCTAATGTTTTTTCCAATCTCAACTGTTTAAAAAGGTTTTAAAGAGCGTTTTCATACATTTGTTACCTATGTAAATACCACTTGTAGCACGATAGAGGATAATTATTGTAAATAAGATAGCTGTCAATATGTTTGCTTGCTTTACTTGTTAATGCAAAATTATTGCTTTCGCTCTCAGCCAATATATGCTGTACGTTTGATAATGTTATTCTATAACAAACAAAAAAACCCATAGATAAATCTCAAACTTTCATCTAGAGGGCATTTACTGTATAGAACTCCTATAATATAATGTTGGGGTGGGGGGTGGGATTAGATCATTATATTTCTGGATTATTCCAGTCCATTTGGAACTCACTTTAATAATTTACCAAAGCAACCTTTTGAGATTTCTCCAGGGAAAGCCCGGATGGATAGCTGACGTTTTGTAAATGAGATCTGATGCTTCTGTTCTACTTTTTCCCCTAGTCCTCTTGTATCGAGACTGATGCTGATTTGTTTGTTTATACAGTAAACTTTACCTTACACTACTTATTTATTCTGGGTGATTTTCTAGTTGCCTTTCTGTATACTGCTGTCTGTTTGCTTGTCGCTGTTAGTTTTTATAGCTCCGCCCCGTCTCCGTGTAAACTCTTAAGGGATGTGAGCCGGTACGGAGCTCACCCTCTTGTCCTGGGTTTAGTTTTGATGTGACTTCTTTTTCCCACTTGTTTTATTTTCTCTGCATATAATACCCATTAAACAACAAAAAAAATACAATTACTCCACTTTTGTCTCCACTTAATCCAGTTCACCAAATAAATGATATAGACTTAATTAAAGAAATGTAATCCAAATTGTAATTTAAAATATGGGTCATGAAACGGATGAAAGCAGATAAAATATTGATAGTATTTGGTAATTATAAGTGAGTGGTTCATTAAATATACAATATTCATGTGGTGATTGTGATTTACAAATTACAACATACAAAAACACAAGAATTGGGTCAATTATAAGAATATTCAATGTGAAATAATTTGTTGATTTCAAAACGAGTTTCTATATATAGTTAATATCAAGATCTGAGGTGTGTTTTTAACACTCTTTCAGGGTTGCCAACTTTTGACGTTCGCTTGGAGTGAGATTTTAACCTGGAGGAGGTTAAAAGCGAACTAGTAGGCCAGAGCGAACTAGTAACTCATTGAATCATAGATGTGGATCAGAGGTAAATAAACTGGATTTTTTTTTTTCGGCGTGAGATATCGGAAGTGTGGCATGCAAGCGTGTAAAACGGTCAAATGCGTGTGTCTCACGCTCAATGCGTGAGAGTTGGCAACCCTGCTCTTTGCTGCACGTCTCACACTGACCCGTTCTTTCATCTTGGATTAGAGACTTACAGACTGCTGACATGTCACCACTCTGAATTTCCTGGCCCCGAACTCACACATCAAACACGGTCACGACGAATGGGATTATAATCTGGAATATCGGACAAAACGGCTCTGTGCGTGGGGCGGTTGTGAGGGGCGAGTGGGAAGAAGACAAATTGGCGAGACTTAAGTGTCAAACTCAATCATTCTGTGCTGCGCGTGCGTAGCAGTCGGGTTTGCCGCGCTTTCTGGAGGCCCAGTTGGCCAATCAACAGGGAAACGGACGCGGTGGAACGTGGAAGGGCGCGCGAGCAGTGCGGAGCTAAACACGTGTCCAAGAACAACACCGCTGCAGTCCCCGTTCCTGCTGCCGCGTCCTGCGGCACAAAACGGTATCTCGCCTAGGACGAGTTATTTCGGATTGGTGGAAACGTGGTTGCGACTCCGAAATGGAGAATGAGTCAAATCGGTAACATCTCTGCCAGGAGAAAATAGTTTGTGCATTTATTTTGCAAGTGTAATGTGGTTTTAAGAATAAATTATTTGTGACATTAGTTTAACTATCTTTAAACTTTCGATAACAAGTTATACAAGCATATACTGGTTGGTGAGCGTGTAATGTTCTATATGGAATTTATGACAGTTGACAATACAAATTATATAAAACTCACTGTAGTCTTGTTAACATTTAAAATATTTACAATAATAAATAAAGTACATGTTGATCTTTCTTTAAAAAATAGCTGGGTAGTGTTATAATGATCCCTTTGCCCTAGGATGACAGGATAAGCCAAGAGGCATCTAGACTGGACTAGATTAGATTAGACTGGACTATATTATTAGATTAGAGTGGGTCAAATGTCTGTTCCACATGACTCCCAGATACACTGCTCTCATTTAACACCTATGACCTTCACAACCCCGATATACGCTCAGAGACTGACTACAAATGAAGTAAATAAAATAGAAAAACATAGTATAAAATTTGTATTTCTACTATTGAGTCATTTTTTCTGTACTGCATTATCTTCAGTAAGAAACAGAATCCACGTGATCACTGTGAATATTAAACACACGTACATAACGGTGCACATGTCAAGTGAACACTGTAACTCACATGACCACTAGCATTGATGCACTGTAATGACCAGTAGCAATTTTTGAGTCTGTTGGGACCCTGGGCAAAATTCACAAGGCTCCCTTAGAGAATTCAGGTCTCATGCTGTCACTGCAGACTTTGCACATCACCACTGCTGTAGTTTAAATTGTGTCAGCCCTCAGGTGCCCTCATGGGACTGGGGGCTCCGAATAGTTGCCCGGATTGCGTGATGGCAAACAGCAGCTCTGGTAACGGCATTCAGATTACAGTAACCTCCACTGGCTGATGGATGCATAGGACCCCGAAATATATGTATACATAAACAAGCCAGAGAAAAGATTGATGAAATACAGCCTCCTATTCTGACTGGCAGTAAATGAGTACAGGCACCAGGCCACCCATCAGATGCAATGGTATAGTCTGTGAACATTTGAGCAACGCGCTAGTTTGGTGTAACCTATATATTCTGATCTACTGCCAGTATGGCTAACTATGAATGCAGGGCCGGCGCCAGAACATATACAGTGAGGGGACGTCAGTAAATTTCGGGGTGGCGAACGTAAGTTGTTGAGCGGGGGGGCGAACGTAAGTTGTTGAGCTGGGGGGGGTAGCGAACGTAAGTTGTTTGTTGAGCGGGGGGTGACGTGTAACGATTGATGAGCGGCCGAGGGGGTGCAATGTAGCGATTGCTGTAAAATAAATGGGTCTTATTATTTACATTGAGGGGGCGGGACACCTCGCCTGAGGGGGCGACGCCCCCATTCGCCCCCCCGTGGCGCCGGCCCTGTATGAATGTGCCTTCTGAGCTCGGTCCATGCAGTGGAGGGGTGCATGTGCAGCATGCAGACAGGCACAGAGATGATCAAACTGAGGGGGGCATCTATGCTAGCACGTCTCTTCTGTTTGGATGAACACAGGTCTGACATCCAGTGGACACCCTTCCGAAAACATGAGAAAGCCAAAAGTGAGTCCACCGTTCATCAGTTCTGCAGGAAGATCAGTGGTATTGTGCTTGCAGTGTGTGGTGCTGCATATAAACCTAATCAGACATCCTATTGACTCCACAGACACTGAAAACCTGTGCACTGTTGTCCACTAAACATTTACCAGGTCAATAGATATATGTCTTGTGCGGGTAATAGAACTCTAACACCAGTTGCTGTCCTTCTGTCCTTATGTTTCTATCCCAAGTGTATTTCAAGCCAAATGTTTTATTTCTAAATTTTTTTTTCTACGTGCAGGAAAACATGACAAAACTTGTCTGGGTTGACCCACCATATGCTGCACATAGACAGAGGTTATGTTGACTAGTGCTGGAATATTATAGTCCAGTTTCCTCCATTAGCATCGACTCCATCCATGAGGTATACGTGGATCAAAAAAAGAGGTATTCCTTTGCTATTCCAGCAGTAACTTTGATCAAAACTGCTACTACTTTGAAGAACAAATAGAATGCCTTGACCTGGTGACCATAACCAGCAAGGTGACACGCACCTGGGTCACTGGCCTCAGATACATCATGGCGGTGTGGAGAAGAGACAACTGACATGAGACCAGTATCCTTCAGTTCCTGAAGTGTGGCATTTCCAGGGAATAATCAATGGATAAAGTATTGTATAAAGTTCAATTTGTGTACATTTTTAGAATAGCGTTATTTTTGTCAGTCTTCCATGGTAATTAAATGATGATCCTTAATGATGGACCATCATGCAATACCCCTTTCTTTTCGACTGTATCTGCAGGTGGTTGAGGCAGACCTTCACGGAAGCAGACAAAAACAGTGATGGGAACATGAGCATTGGGGAAGTGCTTCTCCACAAGCTCAACGTTAATCTGCCGTGGCAGAAAGTCAGGCAAATGTTTCAGGTCTGTTACATTTACTAGCCATGGGGAATAGTTTGAGATGCATACCATACATCAAATGTTAGGCATGGAGGAATCGTGAATCCCTCACAAGATCTCCATTTCAGGAGTTGTCAAGAAATAGTCTGTTGGTGTCTGTTAGTGGAATATTTCTCAGTTATGGAGTATCGCTGTCCTTTTCCCCCTACAGGGCATTGACTTAAATCATCTGCTAAATAAGAAACCCTTAATGAAGATGTGGATATGACAGAGTAGGGGTGGGAGTACAGGACATGTACAGGACATCTCCAAAAGCAAGAAAACACAGTTCTAATGAAATCACGTGTCTCTGTTCAAGATGGCCAATGTTTTGAGAGAATACTGTCAGGTGATTGTGCGTCAGTTTGAGCCATGTCCTGAAAACCAAGCTCTCGTGGTCTTAGGAATAGATGGTGAGATGTCAAACACCTTCCACAACAGTTCTGTGACTTTAAATAAAAACATAATCTTTTCCTAAAGACTGTAACATTTTAGTAACATGAGTGCAAACCGCTTCACTCCGAAGGTTTCATGGAGAGCCCAGTGGGTGACATTTTCAACCAGACCATTACCAGGTGAACCAGGTCGTGACACAGCCCTTGACCGACTACTACATCGCCTCCTCGCACAACACATACCTGCGCGGAGGTCAACTCATGTCTCAGGCACGAGCAGACATGTATGTGCTCCAGGCTGACTGTTACTGAGTGGAAGCTCAGGAGGCCTCTCTGACGTTACCCACTGTGGTTTGAGCGGTTTATAGTGTTGAGATGATGGGTTAATGTGTCACAGTGATGTTTTTCTGACTCTCTCTCTGCAGTCGACTGCTGGGATGGTCCTGATGGAGAACCCATTGTCCATGATGGCTACACTCACCTCAAAAATCCTCTTCAGAGACGTCATCGAGACCATCAACAAATACGCCTTCGCGTATTTAAGCGCGATAACATCTATGAGGATAACATCACTGCATTAAGCCTGCTTCACAACATCAGGTTATTTACACTTGAGATCTGCACACCTGAAGCAGCAGGTGTGGTCGCTGATGAAGTGACGGAGTGGTGTTCCTTTTCAGATACCCTGTGATCATCACCATAGAGAACCATTGCACAGTGCCCCAGCAGATGAAAATAGCTCAGTATCTCACCAAACTGCTACAGGACAAGATGGATTTGTCCAGCGTTGACGTCAGCGATACACGACAAATTCCCTCTCCCAAGGCCCTCAAAGGGAAGGTTCTTGTGAAGGTCAGATAGAAGAAGGTCACGTAGAATATCTAAACACATAAGGACAGCAGCTAAGACTGAATTATGACTGTATTAGCTACATTTGTTTTCTATAGTTGTACCTATAATGCTGCTCTACATTTTACATTCAATCACAAATTGTAACCCACCACTCTGTACTGTTACAGCACTGTGGGTACTGTTAAAGCACTCTTGATTACTGTTACAGCACTATGGGTACTGTTACAAACCTCTGAAGTCAGTGCACTGGCTACTCAGGAGTCAATGACCTGGTGTTGACCAAAGACAAGAAGTTAGTTGGTTGCTTTTAACATGCACTCATCCTATAAATGCACTTAAATATTGTTAAATATTGTTTATTTATATATATATATGCATGCACTTAAATATTGTTTATGCAAACACTCATGAACACATTACAAGCTGGAATATATATATATATATATATATATATATATATATATATATATATATATATATTCTAGCTTGTAATGTGTTCATGAGTGTTTGCATAAACATTATTTAAGTGCATGCATTCTTATATACATACACTAAATTTCCAGACATCACAACGCCCTTTTAAAACAGGTTATTCATAAAAGAGGTTGCTTGAAAGAGAGAAGCCAATTGAATAGAAAAGAGAGCTATCAGTCATATAAGGTCTATACATCTCTAGAATCCAAAATAACCAGATCTCAAATATGCACTCAGCATCCAGCTCTCAGAAATTCTTTTATCTTTTCTCTTTTAAGTTTACCTACTGCATAGGTGTGACTACAAGCTATCATTCCTGTTACAGAATAGAACTGTCTATACTGTGACATCTCTGCAGTAGGTGTACCTACTAATCTCAGTGCACATTTAAAGATTAAAGAACCAAGAACTTTTTACTGGATAGATATTTGAAAGCTGGTAATTTTGAATTCTAAAGCTGAAAGAATTTTTTGCAACAAGTACACAAATATGTAGATGGTATGTAAAATCCAGTTTACTCATGGGATTCAGGGGAAGAAGCTGCCTGTTGATACTGACCTGGAAGAAGACGAGGGGGATGTGTCCGATGAAGACAGTGGAGAGCAGGAACTGCAGGAGGAACGTATGAATGGAGTGGTGACTAGAGTCAAAGTCAAATTTATTTATATAGCACTTTTCACAACACATGTTGTCACTAGAGCGAACACCTGCCAGTGAAGCAGTGGTGTTGCACTTTTGGTGTATTTAATTTACAACTAGTTGAGAAAACTGGTCACCAATTGTTATCTGTTATCACCCAATTGTCTTCCGTGACTTCTTTAAATGACATTAAAAGATCACACTGTGGGATATAAAATGGGGTAATTGCCAAGGTTTCTCCCAGGACAAGTTTCAGAGATCACACTGGCTGTAGTCTTGTTTTGTTTACTTCTCTGTAAGTCCATAGGCGATACAACATAATAAAAGTTAAAAAAAAGAATGGCAAAAAAGGGGGAATAACAATAAATTATTTCACCAGAATATAGGTCTAATAGTTTGTGTGCATCCACTTTTCCACCTGCATGACAATTATCCTGTTCTTTAATCCCACAGTGCTGAGCATCTGTGCGAAGTTCAGCAAAGCTGAAAGATCATCACTCATTAATTATTACTGTACTGAAGAAAAAAAAATTATTACTGTACTGAGCTGATAGATTTATTGCCATTGTTTTCAGTTCATCAAACCTGGATGTAAAAAAACTGGAATATCCACCAACCTACCTCCTAATCCTCTCCTCCTTCCTATTTTAACCTTTTGGTTTCCATAGAACAAAAATGTAGTTCTAGTCTGTACTGCCCCCAGTGGTTGGGAATAGAACCACAGTGACTGCATGTTTTTTGCAGCCGTGAGAAGCATCAGTCTGTGTTGGTCGTGTTCTCTGTAAAGTGGTGTTCTGTGTTACAGAACATGTGAGGAGTCAAATACTCACTGAAGTACTTTGGCTTCAGATGCAGTTCTGTATCATTTTAGGAGTCCTTTACTAACCCTAAAAATTGAACCATAGTTGATTATGCCTACATGTTTTAGCACATTGAAACATATTTCAGACTTCAAACCTTACAGTAAAAGCTTGTGCCCAATGTCTCTCTGTTAGAAGATAAAATGAGTGAAAAAAGATCTTATTTATTTACTTATAATTTCATATGCCCCCAGAAATGATCAGACCAAATTAATCAAATATGGTAAGTATGTAAAACAATTCCACATACCACAGCGAGCTAAGCCCTAGCGAACACCTAATCCCACTGAACACCTAATCCCACTGAACACCTAATCCTGCTGAACACCTAATCCTGCTGAACACCTAATCCTGCTGAACACCTAATTCTGCTGAACACCTAATCCTTCTGAACTCCTAATTCTGATGAAAACATCCTGTTGGACACCTAATTCTACATTTTGGAAGGATTATAAAACACCATAGACCAAATAAGACAATGAGACTATCCAGAGCCTTCTCAGATCTGGTGAAGTACTCCAAATCCGTGACAGTCCATGATATTGAAACACAGGGTGAGCACAGACCTCTTCTACTGGAGCCTGGTTCATTTTGTCTACTAGGGACATGGTTTGTTTCAATGGCAAGATGGTGATTTCAACCCTAAGTGTGGTTTGTATGTTTCAGCACACACATGTGGCTGGCAGGTGTACTCTGAATGAAGGGATCACCAACCAGATCCTGCAGTTTAAACCAGGCCAGTAAGTCAGTTTTAAACAACGGCATCTACTGCGTGTTTACTCTTCGAATTACTGGGTGGATTCCAGCAACTACAACCCCCAGCCTTTCTGGAATACAGGATCTCATTTCTGTATGAATCTGGCTTTAATGTACTCTCACCACCACCACTTCTTTTAGAAGCATATTGGTCCTGTAGTCAGAAGATGATCATTGACAGCATTATAAAATAAAGGCGCGATGACTGACAAATTACTCATGGAAACACTCGGCAGACTTATAGTGAAGCGACATGCACATCTGATTGGCCAGTGAGACCAGGCACATCTTCTTTCGGTGTTGAGTGCAGGGTGGTGAGCAGAATTAATCTCTAAAGCCCTGCGTACTCCTGCAACTTCCCTGGGAGAGCAGATAGACCAAGGTGTTAACAACACCAATGTCACAGGTTAGATTCCCAGGGTGCACATATGCTGTTATACTGATAAATATGTGCAACTCTGGATAAGAGAAATCTACTAGATGCCTACCACTATCAAATGCCAATAATAAATGCTTGAAGACACTGCAAATGTCATACCTGCCCAAAATTGGCTGGTTAGCCCAAAACGATGAATTAATCAAAATTGGCTGGTTAGCCCAAAATGATGATTTAATCATACTGGGGTGGGGGAATTTAACGGCTTTCATTAGCGGTCCTGGCCTTAATATCTGGGGCGTAGCCATTGTCCCCACCCCACATGTCCTCACGAGGCAGCTCGGTTGCTCAGAGCAGTGACGTTTGTCCTTTGCAGTCTCCCTGAACTACCAAACAGAAGGCCGCATGGCGCAAACAAACAGAGCCAAATTTGCTGCCAATGGAAACTGTGGATATGTACGGAAGCCAAAATGCATGTGCAAAGGTGATCATCAAGTTGCAGTAAACGCTCACACTGTGATAGAGTAGAAAGGGCTGTGTGATGTGTTGTTTGTGTAATGGTGTTCGTTTTGGTTCTCCTCCATCTCATGACTGGGCATGAATCCTAGGGGCCTTTAATCCCATGGCTCCATTACCAGGACACAGAAAAACAGCGCTAGTCATCAAAATTATCAGTGGACAGCAGGTACCAAAGCGCAAAGCTTCCAGGGGACAGAGGAGAGGTATGTTAACGGGGTCAAGCAGTTTGCTAAACTCTTCATATTCTCCAGATAATCTAATTTTGTCTCTGTTGAGCTATTGTATCTTCTGTAGATAATAGATCCCGTTGTAGAAGTGGAAACCGTTGGTCTGCCATCTGACTGCAAGGAACAGATGAGGGTGGTGGATGACGATGGTGTGGATCAGGGTGACGGTGGCAAATCCAATTAATTCATATTTCATCTAATGCTTTTTCCTTATTAAAGACTGAGTAGTGCTGAATGCTCACGTTTCCTTAACAGGAGTGTGGGAGAGAATTCTCAATTAGCCGAGACTTCATCAGTCAAAGAACGATAGCTTTTACTAGCATAATGCCAGGTACTTTAGTATTAAATTAAATGTATGGTAGATACGTTCCACATGTTCCTGTATTTATTGTATTACTGAATATCTTACATTTTGAAGCCACCAATCATTCTGCAAATAAAACACTACTATTTTAATGTTTAATGTGCCAAGAGATTTATCGGTAACCTAAATTCCAACAGCACAAATCAAGCAACGCAGTGAAATAGCTCATCTGGAAAAATATAAGGCACACATTTCTAGACAGTAAACAGAAACCATTCACCCCAGATTTCCTGAGAAAAAGGTGGTCCTGGGAGAGCCCAGTCCAAAGTCAAGTATGGCTTCACAGAAACCTCCTTAGCAGACCTCACAGTGATGACTCCTTAGATGACTACTACCTAGAGTCCAGTCTCTCCACAGAGGAGGTCACAGTGAACTTCTAAGGAGATCCCACAGGATTTGCTTCCAGGAACCCGTAGAGAGGCATGGGGTGAAAGGGAGCTGCCTAGGGCTCTTGCTGTGGTGCATCAGATGAGTCTACAGGGTCAGTCCGGCCAAGCTCTAGTCAGGAGGCAAGAGGACATTGCTTTCAAAACCTATATGTGCCTATATAAGCTCAACAGGAAGGCACCTGGTGTAAAGGACACTCCTCAACCACCTGACTGGCCCTGTCTGTCTATACAATTCTCAACAGCAACGATGACCACAGAGGATTCTGAAAACAAGTGCAAATGGGATAAACCGATACTGGGCCAAGACCCAGAGTCCTGCAGCAGATGTAGGGCTCTTAAAAATGTCTTACAGCAGAGAACCGGCATCTCAAATCACCAGCCACATATGCCAGCAACTGCTGCCTTCAGCAAATGTGTTCTGCATAATCAAGGTAGCCTGTCTACCACAGAATCATTGCTTAAGGGTCAGCAATCACTGGGTGTCCCACAATGCTCCTCTGCTCCCACAAACCACCCTCACAACTTCGGGACTGACACTGTCTGGCAAGCCCCCATTAACCAGACCCTGTGGAAAACCCTGTGGAAAACCACATGACCACAGCCTTGCAGAGAACCCAAAACCCTGTTCCTCATTAAAAACCCTGTTCCTCATGACCACAGCTTCACAGAGAACCCAATACCCTGTTCCTCATGGCCACAGCTTCACAGAGAACCTAAAACCCTGTTCCTCATGACACCACCGCTTTGTAGAAAACGGCTCCAGCAGCCAGGACAGTCTGGACGGCCTTGACCTGAACACCCTGCCCTCCTGTTTCCCTGACAACCAGCAGCAGACGGCAGGCACACTGCGGAGAGAGCTCAGCTCGCTGTTCGAGCAGAAGGTGCAGGAGTTCTGATGTCACTCCCTATTGCTTTTCTCTGGTGAGTCTTGAATTTTCACTACACACAGTGCACTTGCCATGTTTCTTTAACACCTTTGGAGTTCTTTAATGTACACTAACTGACCACTTTACAAAGCGCATCATTGTGTCACTATTGACATTGCTTATTTCATGACACATTCATACCAGTACAAATAACTAACTACTCTGCCACCAGCGGTGAAGTCTCTTTGTGTGTTGAGAGTGGGTATCATCCAGGTGGTAAAATGGTGGAGATTTGCTGAGTTTATGAATGGTAAGTCTGTAATTCACCATATCTCCATAAGGCATGTACTCATACACACACGTGCGCGCACACACACACACACACACACACACACACACACACACACACACACACACACACATTGTTGCACAAATTATATGTATTCAAAATTGTTGTAAAGCACACAATGCTTCCAGGGAATAAGTCCTTCATTAGCTGTACAAGCTGAGTCCTTGTAAAATTTAATTTATGTATTAGGAATCCATGTATGTTTGTGCACCTATTAAAGTAGACAGTAATTTTTGGTGTAAGGTGTGTGCTCCTAATAAAGTGACCAGTGAGTCTATACCTGCCCAATTACACTGTGCAAAGTACGGGAAAACAGGGCTTAATCTTCAAAAAACAACAGCTTATATTCATCATGAAAATATGAAACACTATACATGCTATATTTACAGATGTCTCATCAATGTAGCAATTTATAGCCTACACCGGTAAAGAAATCAATTAACCGTCCCACAATGCTCACTTAGTGATGGAACTAAAGAGCTAATAGAACACTGTGTATTCATATTAACGTTAATTAATTCATTAAAACCACAGGGTGCTACAGTATTATATAATATATTAAATAACCATATAATGCAATATGTCATCAGATATTAGTAATTAGGTATGTAGTTATCATTTCTTGGCAATGACAGCTTTATTGGAGTTTACACAATCACAATAGTTTCTTATATTTGGTTAAGGTTTGTTTATTAGTTCATTAAAAACAAAGTGTAAGAACACTGTTGTTGCTGTAAAAGGGGACGTTTTTGTCTTTAATTTTACATGACATGAAAATTACATGTTCAAATAAAGCATATCAGTGCTATTCTGTTCCAAATATAGTATCTCACAGCTGTTTGATATCTATTCTTAAACCTTTTAAAATCTTGTAAATGTTCTTCAGAAAATCCTCTGTGAAAATCTTATGTGATGACCACATAAACTTGCAAAAAATTATCTGAAAATATTTTCTACTTCTCAAGTGCATTGTGTTTTTACAAAAACATCTAAAGCTATCACAGTATTAAAACCACTGCAGCTCATGTGATCCGTACTGAAGCACTGCAGTTTATATGATCAGTGTTGAAATATTCCTGTCCTAAGCTCTGATTAGAATCTCTTCATAAATTGTAATCTGACAAAAAATAAACAATAGTTAATCCTTATCCACCGAGGTTAATCCTTATCCACTCTTAGTTATTCTATGTTAAAAAACATTCACACATTTGCAGGTATAAAATTACTTGTCCATTAAGTAAGAGACTAATTTAACTAAAAGTAAAAATGAAGATTGTATGACACCAGAGGCATCAGGAGAGACATTCAAATGTTCAGGGAGGGAAGAGGATGAAGACGAGGATGAAGATGAGCATTAGTAGGGGAAACAGTAGGTTGTGTTTAGGCTTTGTTTTTATCTGAGGTTTCCTGTTCTCTCTTCGCGTTGCTCGTCCTGAGGCGCTGACTGAGCTCCTGGGTTAGAACCGAGCAGCAGGACTTCTGTACGGGACACAGAAAGAGCAGAGAATCACGTAGACTATTAACACCGACGGACGTTCTGAATTGAACACCTGCTACTCAGAAGCTGCTGGATCCCCAGCAGGGATATTTGTTATTCTGTTATTCTGTTCTAGTGCTAACTGTCTTTGCTCATTTCACTGTCATTCCTAAATGGTGTGCATTCATTATTAAAACACACAGGTGTGCTGTATTTTGCTATGAAGGTGGACTCAGCAACACTAAGCACTGGAAGTCATGTCTGTAGTCTGTAAGCCATGTTTACAGCATGTGACTGAGGACCACTGAGAAGCGTGTGTTTGGCACCACTTGCCTTCTGCTCTTCGGCACTGCGGCGGGACTTGGAGGTGAGCTCCAGCAGGGCGAGCAGGAGTCCGAAGAGCAGGCCTACAGCCAGCAGCAGGAAGACTCCCTTCACGCTGGGCGCCCTGGAACCGGCGGCCTTGGAGAGCTGTGCTACACAGCTGCTGGACCACCACTTACTGCGCAGGTAGGCCAGCTCGCCGGCCTCGCTTAGCTGCAGGATGGCCACGCTCAAGTTCTTCAACATGGGTGAGCCTGCCGACACACACCAATCCCATCATCATCATCATCATCATCATCATCTTCTTCTTCTTCTTCTTCATCACACCACCATGAGACCATTATCACATCATACCACCATCACGCCACCATCACACCACCATCATAAGACCACCATCACCATCACATTCCAATTATCACACCATTTATCATCATCACACCACCATCATAACACCATCATCATCATCACACCATCATTATCAGCATTATCAAAACCATCAATATCACAAACACAAATCCCCTCAGCAAGCACAAATATCTACCATTCACCAAACACAAACATCTCTACCACCAGTTAACACAAACATCTCTACCACTACCACACACAAACATCTCTACCATCACCAAACACAAACATCTCTACCACCAGTAAACACAAACATCTCTAAAACCGCAGTCTACATCGCACAAACTGCCTGCAATCGAACACCATCTATTTGTTGTTTCAGTTACCCATTTTGACTTTTTTGCATATCCTAAAGAATAAAAAATGTGAAATGCAATGTGAAAATGTGAACCTTTTAAGAATTATTTAGGCCTAACTTTCTCAAGAAGTCTAGATTATGTTCTTGAAAAGTTGGCAACCCTGGAAATTCGCACTAATATTCTGTTGTGCTGTTGTGAGGAGCTTCTTTGTAGGCTCACCTAGAGGGGTCACGATGCTGTATCCTCTCATGCCGATGACCTCGTGCACCCTGACCAGTTCACAATGGCGGGCTACAGCGAGGTCGAGTGACACAGACTCCCCAATGAAGGCAAAGCTTCCCTCTCTGGCCTTCTGAACCCCCTCATCCATTGAGGAGACATAACTCTTCCTTCTCTCCATGTGCTCGTAGATTCGACGGTAGACAGGATTGTTTGAGTTCTGCCCAAAAGAACACCAGCAGAGCATACTGAGACACGACATGCAGTGAAAGTAAGGATCGGTCATGGGAGCTCATGCACGTATAATGTTTGGAAGAGAACCGAAGCTGACCTTAAAGAAGGCGAGTGTGGATGAGCCTGCAAGTGTTCCGTATTCTATGATGTTCTGATTGGCCAGGTCCTCAAAGCCCTTGATCGTGAGGTGGGAGGATTCTGAGCTTTGTTTCGAGCTGAGGTTGGAGAAGTAGCAAGCCAGAAGGACCACAGCGAACAGCCACCAGGTGCAGCTGATCACACGGCCAGACGGGGCTTTAGGGTGTGGGCCCGCCCCTGCGTGGATAACAGGAAGGTCAGTATGCCAAATTCATACCAGGTGACAAGTGTACACGACATTGCGCGGTAAGGTATGACAATGTGAAAACATTCACATGATGCATAATGACAATATTAATATATTGTAATATGTAATATATGCAGGGGGATAACAGTGTGATGTCTTTGAGAAATGTGAGGTGCATAAACGGCTGTACCCTGATATATGAGTGAATTTGAGATAATAAAAATAATACGCCATGTGTCACATACAGTATGTGTAAAGTGCGTGGCGTGGGAGGTGGGGGTGTGAGCACCTTGCAGACTGAGAGCTCCGGCCGTGTACCACAGGCTGTGCAGCAGGGTGAAGGGTGAGGCCTCCGATTCGGGCTGGCTCCACTCGCACGGGCTCAGTCTGACACACACAGCGGCAGGACACACAAAATCAGACACACAGACAGACAGACGTGCAGATGGAAGCCAAGTCTCAGAGACGAGCAGCGCAGATGAGGCGGGCTCAACCGCTTTTTATTTACTCCTCGTATACGATGTTACTATTTTACTATGGTACAATTTTACTATGTTCAGCCTGTAAATTTTGTTGTGATCATTTTCTTTTCTACTGATGTTAGTCATCACCAGCTACTGTTCCACTCAGTACATAACTAGTTCTCCCCCCATTGCACGACAGCACCAGGAGGGTGCAGGCTAGCACGTGCTTCCTCTGGTACACACATACCCAGCCAGCAGCCAGTGCCAACCACCACCTCCACCTACGCTGACATAGAGGTGCCAGGATTGGTTAGTGCCGTATTGGGGGGGTGGGACTGAGAACCGATCCAGCCACTCAGAGAGCGAGGCCAGCAATACTCTCTTGGACACAAATCACTGGGAATTGAACCAGCAATCACCAGCAACAGGACCTTATGTACCATGTGTCTTATGTATTGTATAAATGTCAGTTGTCAGGGTCCTATCAGCACTATACTCTGATTCTGATCCACTGTAGTCAGAGGAGTAGAGAAGAGAGGCTGTCCTGTACATTGCTGGGAAGATGTCAGTGTAAGGAGTGAGTCAGTGGTGAGTCAGTATAAGGAGTGAGTCAGTGGTGAATCAGTATAAGGAGTAAGTCAGTGGTGAGTGAGTTTAAGGAGTGAGTCAGTGGTGAATCAGTATAAGGAGCGAGTGTAAGGAGTGGGTCAGTGGTGAGTCAGTGTAAGGAATGAGTCAGTGGTGAGTCGGTGTAAGGAGTGAGTTGGTGGTGAGTCAGTGTAAGGAGTGAAGTCAGTGGTGAGTCAGTGTAAGGAGTGAGTCAGTGGTGAGTCAGTGTAAGGAGTGAGTAGGTGATGAGTCAGTGTAAGGAGTGAGACAGTGGTGAGTCATTGGTGAGTCAGTGTAAGGAGTGAGTCAGTGGTGAGTCAGTGTAAGGAGTGAAGTCATTGGTGAGTCAGTGTAAGGAGTGAGTCAGTGTAAGGAGTGAGTCAGTGGTGAGTCAGTGTAAGGAGTGAGTAGGTGATGAGTCAGTGTAAGGAGTGAGTCAGTGGTGAGTCAGTGTAAGGAGTGAAGTCATTGGTGAGTCAGTGTAAGGAGTGAGTCAGTGGTGAGTCAGTGTAAGGAGTGAGTAGGTGATGAGTCAGTGTAAGGAGTGAGTCAGTGGTGTGTCAGTGTAAGGTGCTTTCACCTGGCTACGATGCAGATGCTGACGGCGGTGACGAGGTAAGCGACGAGCACACCGAGCCAGGTCTCCCCCGAGAAAGGCCGCAGGAAATCGAAGAAGGCGGAGTCGTCGGAGACTATGTCTCTGCGCAGTAGGATGCTAATACCAGTCTGCATGTAGGGCTTGGTCATCCCCACGGCTCTCTCTCTGGCTGCCGTCAGCGTGAGTGGTGCTATAGCGATGTCGGCTTCCTGGAGCACATAGCCACCAAGAAATTAACAAAAAGTTCGTGAAAAAGATGGTCACGTGACGACAGGATCGGCAGGATTGGCCACTTCCTGCACCCTGCACTCACCCCGCGGATCACCTCGCCGATCATGCCGTTCCAGTGGCCGCCCTCGTCCATCCTGCCGTAGGAACCGTCCTTCACCAGGTGAACTTTGTACTTGAAGCCCAGCTTCTTGGATAGTTCAGTCAGCAGGTCCATGCAGTAACCCTCTAGCTGAGAGCCCTTGCTCATTGTGTACGGGTCTTGCTAAATTATGAAACAAAACAAAAGTGATATTGCCAAGGCTGTCTCTGCAACACACCAGGATACCAACCAACTGTGAGCGGAAATATTAAAAATGATATCTGGAAGAACTTCAAAACTTCAAGGAATTATCTTCTCACCTTTATGGTCGTTACTATTAACTCAGATTTTGCTGGAATAGAAAACACACACACCAAATAAATCCATGGTGCCGTAGCAGTTGGATGAATTTGCATGAAACACCTTTTTGCATTAAATCATAGCTGTGGCTTATGACACAGATACACACAATTCAAATCTGATGGCCGACGATTGGAAAAACATTGTACAAGGTTGAACTAAACCCCAAATCACTTAAGCCAACAGAAGGAGAAAGAATCTGAGTCCTCCCTCATTTCAAATCCGGGATCAGATAAAGGGAGATTTCGTTCCGGAATGACCTCAAGGTTAAAGATGGGCAAACTCAGCCAAGATCTCAGGGCTGCTTCTATTGATCTGCCAGTTTAGCTCAAATGTTATTTCTGAGTCGTTGCCAACACTTCCTGCCCTGCACTCACAAATAACTCCTGATCCCAGAACAGTCACAGCTGCTCGAAGGATTTTGTTTTACTTGGCTCAGCAGGTCTCTCAAGTGCAGACCCGTCTTCCACCAGCTCACGAACCACTGAGTGGTAGCTCAGGTTTAAACAGGAGCACTGCGACACTGCCCCTCTCGGACAGCTGGGGTTTGTCCGGAAACAGCAGGTTCTGTCAGCTCCCTCCCGCCTGTCCGGCACACTTGAAAAAACAAGATTCATGCGTCCAACTTGACTGTGACTAATTCCGTCTGCGATTGTTATTTAGCAGATCGCAAAAGCTGAGTAGTCAGGGGGAGCAGGGCAGGCACTGCGTGTCAAATGCTCTGCTTCAAGCTGAGATCCTGGAGCTCCTTCAGCTCCTCAGAGTGATCTCGACATACATCAGCTCCTCCTATTCAAAATATGACAGCCAGCCGGCTGGTGCAACGTGCCATCCCTGCTTGGCTAGCCTTAAACACTGGCCCTCTTGTTTTAGGGCTTCCAACTGATTTATAGCCATTTTTATTATTATTTTTTTTTATCATGAATGTGTCAACTGGCTGGCTTCCTCTCTAAGAGGGCTGGAAATCACCCCAGCAGGATGTAGTCACCAGCTTTGATGCTGCACCCAGCTGGCACTTGGGCCATTTTTATTATATGACAAGCCTGTGAAATTTTAGCATCTCCAGCAGGGAAGACAAGATGGCCTGGCAGAGAAACATTCGCAACCACGGCTACTGAAGCGTCACAGAGATGCCTGCAGACAGACTAGCACTGATATTACGTTCATACTACTGGAGGACAGCTAGCCTTGTAAATCCACGTCTTTAGTGCAAACAGTGCACACAAGGAATGAAGAATAATAAGACTCCTGTGCTATTGCTTTGGCTTTGCATTAGTGTAAAAAAAAAAAAACAAAACAAAAAAGACGTAGAACCTTGTTACATGAGAAAACGGGAGTGTGAACAGAATATGACTCTGACTCCTCAGATCAGCCGGTATTCTACAGGAGTGTTACCTGCGGTGCAGGGCTCTGAGAACAGCTGTAGCATAGCGCAGGCAGACAGGATGAAGCTGAACAGGGCCGCCATAGTTTCACCTGTCACACAGCAATACAGATACTGAGAAATTTGCACAGTTTCAATAATAATACAGTAACGCAAAAAAAAATTGCATATTATGTGCATGCAGGCAAACACACACACACACACACACACACACACACACACATATAAAGGATAAACATTTCAAAAGAGTTCTGTTACTTGTTTACTCTGCATTTATTTCAGAACATTTTGTTAAACAATCAAGATGCAATATCAACAGATCGAACATGGACGTCTTTACACAAAAAGAAAAAAAGTGGTTAAATATGATAACAGAAACGAACACTGTACTGCAATCAGTCACGTTAGTAACATCACACTACACTACACACCCTCTCAACCCTCACACTCTTACACTCTCACACTCTTACCAGCAGCTGCAGAGATTTTACATAGCAGGCCAGTCTCTGTCAGAACATACTAAAGTCAGCGGAGGAGATCACAACAAGGAGCAAAGGGGGGTTATGACTGAGAAAAAGCCAATGGTTTGAGAGGGGTGGAGTAAACAACCCCCCTCCCCCCATTCATAATAAAAATGGGACAGGAGAAACTTCTAGATTCTAGACAGAATTGTAATTCTGATGGTTTTTTTTTCTGATGGTAATCTATACAACAATGGTCAATTCAGACTACTTTGAAACTTTATATGAGGTTTATTTGAGCATAAATAAATAGATTCTACCCACAGTGAATGATGAATTAACTTGCACACGTATTTATCTAAAAAGACACTTAAAACTAATTAGTTAACTTACAAGGTCTAAATGAACAATGTTCCTTAATTATTAAAAATTAAGTTACATGCAAATACATATTTTGAGTATACATACATGTTGTTCAACATCATTATGTTATGGTATAAATGTGCCAGGTGGAGAGGGTTTTATCTGGAATGCCTGGACAGACTGATGTTAAAACACACAAACATACCAGCAAAACAAATATCACAAAGCAGTATTAAAGTTCAAGAATGTGTAGCACATTAAACACAAACACAAAAACACACAGGACAAAATCAACAAACTTGTAATATATTAAATGCTGTTGGAACTTCTGATTGTGTAATAACCATATTCTTAATGACTTATTTAATGAAATATATAATTGCCAAACGTTATTTTGAGAATATATTTTGAATATACATAGGCCCACAAGCACATTTCAGTGTGTTATTTAAACAAAAACACATTCTGGAGTGAGTAAGTCTGTATGTGCATGCTTTTAATATTTATTACACATTTATTAAGCATAGGACAAAGGAATCATAATTAAAGCTTTACTCCATCACTAGTTAGAAACGCGAATTCTAAGCGGGCAAACACAACAGGGAAGTTCCGCAGGTTGCTTTTCTGTTCGCCCGCAAACCTCATTGGCTACATCAACAACCGATGCCACCTGGATTATTGGTTTCGCCAATCACAGACCAGTGCGAACGATGCGCGCGGTAAGTCTGAACCCAAACGCTGTGGGTTCGTTTTTTTTTTTCTTTAGGGGCGTATTTTTCTTGCCAATTTAATTACAAACCAACGTTCAATGCACACCAGGTACTGTGCAATAATGTTGCATGCATTTTTGGAACAAACATGGCTCTTGTCAAGGTGATAATATTGTATAAGTGGCCCGGGAATAATGTTTAGAAACGTTTTTAAAGGAAGTCACATCAATGGACGGCTGAGGAGGCTAGCTATCTTGCTACAGAAGAGGACGCTGTCGTCCCTGAATATGACCGGCTTCCCTTGTCGTACCAAGTGATCAATAAACAAGTAAGTTGTTGCTTCCATACATTGTTTGATGTGAACAATCATTTCGCTAGGCTTTAAGAGTGCCGCAGTGAAACCTGCACTTGCCAAATATGGCTCCAATGTCCAGGACGCTCGTAACAGACAGCCTTGTCTGACTGCTGCAGGAGACGGTATAGGCTGTGCTGCTCGCTAACGAATAGCATCCAGTCTCGCGCTGCGGTCTTTTCTTTTTATCAACGCGCGCGGTGTTACATAGATAGGAATTACAGGCGGCATTGAGGGATTGTTTGTTTGTTTGTTGTTTCGTCCAGACCTCTAAGCACGGTGTGCATGGATTTGTTATCAGTGCAAATCATCAGGGTCGGCACTGTCTCTTTGCTTCGTTAAAATGGCTGACTTCTACCCTGTCTTGCTTCTGGATTGGTATTTAGCGCTCTGCAACCAAACTACGTCAAATGGCAAGGGGAAAATACATGGCGCTACGTGGTGATTGGCTTAAAGAAATCACGTGTATTTTATGTGGCTGCTGATTGGTTTGCTTGGAAACGTTCATAATTATATTACTAAGACTTAAGTGAGAGACATATAATTGTTAAGCCTGATATTGATGAACCTGTTTAAAACCTTTGTTTTCTGCAGCTTAGCAGTAAAAATTTTGTACATTTTGTGCTTTGCTTTCACATTTGCATATTACCTTACTGAAAACAAGTGCAAAAGAGCATTATGCACATAAGAGCAACTGCTTAAACCATTTGGTCATTTAGAGTTCCCTAGAGTCCCATCTTTGTAGGACATGTATGTTCATCTGCCAACCATCACATTTTCTGATTTTCTTCTTTTTTTTTAAAGGTATAAAATAAGAGATTTCAAATGAGAAAACTACGGCGGCGGTTCCAGACAGGTTTCGGCAGGGGCAGAGGTCGGGGCAGAGGTCGGGGCAGGGGCAGGGTTGGTGCTTCCGGTCACACCGACCTAGATGCTCGTCTTCGCCCGCCCTCCCCTTGCCGTCTAAACTTCTCCATGACACGAGACACGCTGACGTACGCCCAGTCTCAGAAGATGGTGGAGGTGGAGCTCGAGGGGCGTCTCCACCGGATAAACATCTCCGACCCGCTGTCCGTCGTGACCGAGGACGAGATGTTGGCGCGGGAGCTGGCCGAGCGCACCAACAACAAAGAGAATAGCCGGCGTGTTCCGAGCCGTGCTCGCCATGGCAACACGCCCTCGGCAACCAAGACCAGGAGGAGGGACGGAAAGCATGGGGGTGGCAGGAGCAGAAGCTCCGCCAATCAGCACTGCTCCCCCACTCGGCGGGGCTCTGCCCACCTCCACGGCCTGCCCGACGGAGCTCTGCCTAAGGCCGCCTTCCGCCAAGTGGATGGCTTCGAGGCCTCTGAGGCTCCGCCCCTTCCTGTTGCATACTACCGTTACGTGGAAAGGTCGAGCGAAGAACTGGAGACCGAGGCAGAGTACGACATGGACGAGGAGGACATGGCCTGGCTGGAGATGGTGAACCAGAAGCGCGTTCATGACGGACACGCTTCGGTCCCGCCCGACACCTTTGAGCTGCTGATTGATCGGTTGGAGAGGGAGTCCATCCTGGAGTCACGGAGCCAGGCGCTGTCGCAGTGTACCGTCGACGAGGACGCCTACTGCTGCGTGTGCCTGGACGACGAGTGTCTCAACAGCAACGTCATCCTCTTCTGCGACATGTGCAACCTGGCGGTGCACCAGGAGTGCTACGGCGTGCCCTACATCCCCGAGGGCCAGTGGCTGTGTCGCCGCTGCCTGCAGTCGCCCTCCCGCCCCGTGGACTGCGTTCTTTGTCCCAACCGCGGCGGCGCATTCAAACAGACCAGCGACGGGCGCTGGGCCCACGTGGTGTGCGCCATCTGGATCCCGGAGGTGTGCTTCGCCAACACGGTCTTCCTGGAGCCGGTGGAGGGCGTGGCCAACATCCCTCCAGCCAGGTGGAAACTCACCTGCTACCTGTGTAAGCAGAGGGGGAGGGGCGCGTCCATCCAGTGCCACAAGGCCAACTGCTACCGGGCGTTCCACGTCACCTGTGCGCAGCGTGCGGGTCTCTTCATGAAGATCGATCCCGTGCGGGAGACGGGCAGCAACGGCACCACGTTCGCCGTGAAGAAGACGGCGTTCTGCGGGAACCACTCGCCTCCGGGGCTGGAGGCGGCGGCTGCAGAAGATGAGGACGGAGGCTTCATCGGAGGAAGAGGTAACCGAGGTCAAAGGTCGTATACGCTAGGCCCTACGCCACAGCAGAACCAGCGCGGGGGGAAAAAGGGGTCAGCGACGCCGCAGAACAAGAAGACGAGAAAGAGCGCAGATGGCGTGTCGCGTAAAACCGGCGTACCGCTGCTGCTGGTCCCGCAGATCCCGTCTTACAGGCAAGTGCTTCCAACATCCCAGTAAAACATCCCAGTGAAACGTTCCAGTAAACCGTCCCAGTGAAATGAATGGTTTGTGCTGTGTTTTTCCTGACAGGCTTAATAAGATCTGCACAGGGGTGTCCGTACAGAGGAAGAACCAGTTTATGCAGAGGCTTCATAACTACTGGTTGCTGAAGCGTCATTCCCGTAACGGCGTCCCTCTCGTGCGCCGTCTTCACTCCAGTCTGCACACGCAGAAGACTGAGCAGGTCCGTCTGCCTTCCAGGGCCACGAGTGCACTATATATACTATATCTGCACTATAAATACGTGCCAATGGTCATTACGCTGAACAAAATGGCTTCATGCAGTGTAGCCCCGTGGTTGCTGAACGGCATTACTCCGTCAGGTCGGCCTCTGTCTGATGCCGTGTTTGTTTCAGATGGAGCCGGATGCCAGGGTGCAGGCGGTGAGGGCGGAGCTGAAGTACTGGCAGAAGCTACGTCAGGACCTGGAGAAGGCCCGCCTCCTCATCGAGCTCATCAGGAAGAGGGAGCGTCTCAAACGGGAGCAGGTGTGTCGACGCTTTAGTGCTCACTCACAGACACGTAACCCCTCACTCACAGACACGTAACCCCTCACTCACAGACACGTAACCCTTCACCCACAGACACGTAACCCTTCACCCACAGACACGTAACCCTTCACTCACAGACACGTAACCCTTCACTCACAGACACGTAACCCTTCACCCACAGACACGTAACCCTTCACCCACAGACACGTAACCCTTCACCCACAGACACGTAACCCTTCACTCACAGACACGTAACCCCTCACTCACAGACACGTAACTGCTCAGTCACAGACACGTAACCCTTCACTCACAGACACGTAACCCTTCACTCACAGACACGTAACCCCTCACTCACAGACACGTAACCCCTCACTCACAGACACGTAACCCCTCACTCACAGACACGTAACCCCTCACTCACAGACACGTAACCCCTCACTCACAGACACGTAACTGCTCAGTCACAGACACGTAACCTTTCACTCACAGACACGTAACCCCTCACTCACAGACACGTAACCCCTCACTCACAGACACGTAACCCTTCACTCACAGACACGTAACCCCTCACTCACAGACACGTAACCCCTCACTCACAGACACGTAACCCCTCACTCAAAGACACGTAACCCCTCACTCACAGACATGTAACCCCTCACTCACAGACATGTAACCCCTCACTCACAGACACGTAACTGCTCAGTCACAGACACGTAACTCGTGTCACACTAATTCCTCTCTCAGTCCACTTATATTGCGTATGTGTGGGAATAAAGTTGAATAAAGCAATGATGTGAGTGCCTCTTTCCAATCCTCCTCTCCCCTCCCCTCTCCCCTGTCCTCTCCCCTCCCCTCCCCCCTGTCCTCTCCCCTCCCCCCTCCCCTCCCTTCCCCTCACAGCTAAAACTGCAGCAGGCAGCCATGGACCTCCAACTCACTCCAGCCCTGGTGCTCCTCCGCTCTACCCTGCAACAGCTGCAGGAGAAAGACACCGCCAACATCTTCAGCACGCCTGTCGACCTGAAGGAGGTAACATCTGAGAGACAACACGGGCAGACAGCAGGGCCCGAGCCAGCTTTTTGGAACTTGAGGAGCAGGCCTAGTAAACTGTAAGAGAAAAGTGTTCAGGACTCAAAAGAGACTGCTCTCAAATTTGAGTTTGTTTTCAGACACAAGGGGACGCCGTTATTCCTCTTCGTAAAAGGCATGTGGTTTATCTGAAAAGAACATTTAAGGGTTACCAGCTCCTTGCGGTGTGTATTGATGACTGACAGTGACACCCGTCTTGACTACTCGTGTGTGGGTTTCTCCTACGGCGTAGGTTCCGGACTATCTGGAGTTTGTTTCTGAGCCCATGGACTTCTCCACCATGCACGCGAAGCTGGAGGCGCAGAAGTACTGCTGCGTAGCAGACCTGGAAGCCGACTTCAACCTCATGGTGTCCAACTGCCTGACGTACAACTCCAGCGACACGGTGTTCCACAGGGCTGCGGTGCAGCTGCGAGAGGTAGGGGGCGCTGTTCTGCGCCGGGCGCAGCGGCAGGCTGTGAGCGCGGGCTTGGACACCACCAGCGGCATGCACGCTCCAGACTCAAGCAAAGCCAGCAAGTCCTGCTGGGACGAGGGTGAGTGAGGAATCCAGCTTTCATATCTCTCGTGTCCCTCACCCTGGTCGACTCGGGGTCCACTAGACTGATCTTCTGTCATTCATCTCCCATACACCTGTTCCAGGTGTTCAGTGTTCTTTATATTTTGGACAGAGCAAAGTTGTGGGACTGTCTGGTGGGCCCCGTGTACTGGGTTGAGAAGCAGTGCCCTACGGTGTTTAAAACATTCACTAAGCTGCGTTCCTGTGCAAGCTGCTATTGAGGCGCGTGGCCAGCAGGTGTCAGCGTCGCTCTCCATCTCTCTGTGCAGTGGACATGCTTTTGGAACCTGAGAACAGGGTTCACATGTCTGGGGAGGAGCAGCTGAAGGAGCTGCTGGACAAGCTGGAGGTGGTGACGGCCATGCGCTCCAGCGGGGGGCGCACCAAGCGCATGCGGCTGCTCCGTAGGGAGATCAACAGCCTGCGCCACAAACTCAGTCGCCAGCGCCGCAACTCCAGACTGCTGAAGCGCACCATCAGGGAGGAAGAGGAGGGCGAGGACGAAGGACGCCCCAGCAAAGGGAATTACGCAACAACCATTCCAGGTGCTCGGAGTTGTTAAGTCGTTTTAAATAACCTTCCTTTATTGTTATTTGTATTGGGTTATTATATGTTTACAACTTAGTTTTTCATGTTGATTTCACTTTATGTTGCTTTTCTGTTTGGTTTTTTTTGGGGTTTTTTATAATTTTTTTTTAGAGTCTAGAAAATCCACATCTCAGAAACCTCCAGAGTCCTCCAATGTGACCTCCTCTCCCTTACCTGGGGACGCCCCTCCCAGCGCACCTGTCTTCTGTCTGGAGACAGGAGGTACCACCACGTCCGGCCCGACTCCCAGAAGGCAGCGGGCCAAGGCCCGGAGCAGGCCGAGAGCGAGGGGTCCAGCCGAAGCCGGACAGACGGAGGTCGAAGATGACGGCGACCCGGAGAAGGAGCAGCCGACCCTGGCTATGTGCCTGCTGGATGTGCCTGTTGGTGGAGCTGATGGAGTTCCCTCTCTGGAGAGCTCCACCCCCACGGCCGGGCCGGGAGTAGGCCGCCGCACGGCCATCCTTTTCAAGAAAGCGAAGAACGGCGCACGGCTGTCTCAGAGCAGGACTGCCCCGCTCCCCAACGGAGTCGGCCCTGGAGACGTGGGCGAGAAGCCACACGTGCGAAGCCAAGAGCAGACTGTACCATCTGCTCCACCCAGCCCCTCTTCCCTCTCCCCACCTACCCAGCGCCTGCCGTCCGGAGCGGTCCGGACCGGCTCTGACAACGAGGCGGAAAAGTCGCCAGCCAAAGAGAACAGTAAGGGCGTGTCCTAGTACACCCTTCTCCTGCCCAGCAGTGTCTGACCAGTGCCACTTGTTCACATTTCTAACGTGGCAAAATGCTGTTGTGTTACAGGCTTGACAAATGGTCTGAAGAAAGAGAGGGATAGCTCCCCAGACTCCGAGACGTCCTCTCCCTCGTACCACAACCCCAGGCAAGGACACCACAGCTCGTTTGAATAATGCTGTAAACACCTCGGCAACCATATTTTTAAAAAACGGCCTCCTGTTTTTATTGCTACTCTTTCAATGATTAGTTCTTCACCTCCTAAACGTAGTCGAGGCAAACCGGCGCTAAGCACAGTCCTGGCGGGGGAGGACGAGAGTTCGGAACCAGATTCAGGTGCGTCGGTCTTAAACATAAAAAATCAGCTCAGAATTTTGAAGTCTCAATCCCAGCTCCAAGCTGACGTTGATCGTCTGTCTAGGCGGGAGCAGCTCACATAAGGAGGAGGATCTGGAGCCCCTCAGTCTGGTTTGGGCTAAATGCAGAGGGTATCCCTCCTACCCCGCCATGGTGAGCCCACTCACCCCCCCCATCAGTAAGCCGTTTGAAATAGTTCCTGGTTCTTCTCATGCGTGAACTAATGCAGGTTCTCCACAGACAGTAGACCCGGACATGCCTAAGGAGGGGATCCTTCACAACGGCATTCCCATCCCTGTGCCCCCTGAAGAAGTGCTTCAACTGGGCCAACGTCGTCGGACCGAGGCGGAGGGCAAGCTATTCCTCGTGCTGTTCTTCGACACAAAGAGAACCTGGTAAGACCACAGAGAAGAGACGCAGCTGTGCCAAAGACCACAGGAAGCCAAGTAAAAGCACATTGGCCCGATCAAACGGCCAATCAAAAATACACAGATCAAAATAAACAGCACACAAGCCAAATGAAGAAATCATAGCGAACAGCGCACTCACCCAATGAACAGCACATGCTGAGTTGGCATGAACGTGTGTGTGTGTGTTTGTGTGTGTGTGGGGTGGGGGGGGGGGGAGGGGTTAGCTGTGGTCTTAGAAAGTTCTCCCCTTTCACATTGGTTTGAGTTGTTTTTCTACTAGACATTTAAAAGCAAACGGTCATTGATTGATAATCCTTGGATGATATTACACTAACCCATTTAGGATCTGTCACTCCAGTTGGTCCATGCGGTTAGAAATGAAGAGGGCTTGAGTTTGATGAGCTGTTTTATGTTTGTGTGTTTATTTATTGAGGTCACTGTTCTGTTTCTCCCTTGTATTGTCCGAGTGGCTTTCAAATACACTATATTGCCAAAAGTATTTGTTCACCCATCCAAATGATCATAATCAGGTGTTTCAATCACTTACATAGCCACAGGTGTATAAAATTAAGCACCTAGGCATGCAGTCTGTTTTTGCTAACATTTGTGAAAGAATGGGTCGCTCTGAGGAGCTCAGTGAATTCCAGCATGGGACTGTGATAAGATGCCACCTGTGCAACAAATCCAGTCATGAAATTTCCTCGCTCCTAAATATTCCACAGTCAACTGTCAGCAACTCAGCCATGAAGTTGTCAGCCACATAAACTGATGGAGCGCATTCAGCGGATGCTGAAGTGCATACAGTGAAGAGGTTGCTAACTTTCTTGGCCCTTTAGTTCCAGTGAAAGGAACTCTGAATGCTATAGCATACCAAGACATTTAGGACAATTACGTGCTCCCAACTTTGTGGGAACAGTTTGGAGCTGGCCCCTTCCTCTTCCAACATGGCTGTGCACCAGTGCACAAAGCAAGGTCCAAGGTTATAATCGTTAACGAAAACGAACGAAAAAACGAAAACTAATATTGAAAAAACATTTTCGTTAACTGAAATAAATAATAACGGTAATTAAAAGAAAAAAAACGATAACTAACTATAACTATATTACATGTTTAGAAAACTAACTAAAACGTAAAAACGATTTTTTTTCACTATTAGTTTTATATTAGCTGACAGAAGCGTACGACACATCACGGTCCGTCACGTCTCTTGTTTAGAGCTCCTGCTCGCTATGCTAGCCTGCACAATAACGACAACAAAAGTTGGGATAAAACGGCGAGTCCTGTATGGGATTTTTTAAATATGACTACGAGGAAGACTACATGTCTTGTAGTGGAAACAGGTGATAAAATATATAGAGTAGTTCTCAAGAGGAAAAACCCCACGAATCTCAAAGTTCACACAAGAGGGCTAACTGTCAGTACCTTGACAAGCTAGACTGTTAAGTAGCTCCGCCGAAAGAGAAGCAACATCCCGGCTAGGTAGCACCGGGAAGGAGAACCCGTTTTCACCAGTGATTAAATAGCTGCTGGTTAGTTAATGCAGAAAAACCGCAAGCGGGTGGATGCACTAGTTAATGTGTTGAGAATCGATGTCAACACGACTGTGTTACTCGATTGCCTTCAAAACGTTTGGCTTTTCACGCGAACCAAAATAGGGTTACGCTCCTATGTTCGTGTCCGACTTAGTCTGGCAATTTTCAGCAGCAATATTACACATTTTGCACTTATGGCTTCTATCTTGTGGACTGTTAGTTGTTCAACAGTAATTGAATGCATTTTTAAAAATGGTATCTTTTGATGAGTTTTTATTACACAATATTTACTTTGGACTTTTTGAATCCTGCACCTGACAAATAACCCAAAGTATTAAAAAAAACTAAAACAAATACTAGAACTAATGAAAACTAAACTAAAACTAAGCTTTAAAAAAAATATTAAAACTAATAAAAACTAGCAAACATGCTCTAAAAACTAATTAAAACTAACTGAATTAGAAAAAAAAGTGAAACAATGAAATAAAAACTAAACTATAATGAAAAATCCAAAACTATTATAACCTTGCCAAGGTCCATAAAGACATGGATGGCAGAGTCTGGTGTGGATGAACTTGATTGGCATGCACAAAGTCCTGACCTCAACCCAAAAAAACACCTTTGGGATGAATTAGAGCGGAGACTGAGAGCCAGGCCTTCTCATCCAACAACAGTATGTAACCTCACAAATGTACTTCTGGAAGAATGGTTAAAAATCCCCTTAAACACACTCCTAAACCTTGTGACCAACATCATATTGAACCCTATGGATTAGGAATGGGATGTCACTTAAGCCCACATGTGAGTGAAGGAAGGTGAGTGAATGCTTTTGGCAATATAGTGTATTTTGTTATGTTTAAACCAACTTTATTTAAAAAGCACTTTAACAACAGTTTATTTACAATTTCTCAACTTTAAAAAGCACTAACAGCAGCAGCAGCAGAAAACAAAGTGCTGTACATAACTTAGGGTACCAATAACACAAACATAAACTAAAAACCAAACAAAATTAGTAAAATAAAATAAAAAATAAACAAATCAAACAGTAAAAAGCCTGAAAGCTAAATTGGCAAACAAAAGCAAAACAAGAAAAGCAATCAGCCGACTGGTATGAGTGTGTGTCCTGCTGGAGTGTGTCTCTGAGCGGCTGTCCTAATACTCTGTCCTGATACTCTATCCTGATACTCTGTTTTAAACCGTCTGCTTCATGCTCTGTCATCATCACAGGCAGTGGCTCCCGCTGGACAAGCTCCATCCAATGGGCATCGACGACACCGTAGATAAGCTCCGCCTGATGGAGGGCAAGAAACCGAATGTACGAAAATCTGTGCACGTGGCGTATGACCGAGCAATGACTCACCTCAGCCACGTGCGGGAAAACGCCGACTTCAGTCCCTCCACCTTCATATGACGCACGGCACGCCCGGCCAACACAGCACAGAGGGAACCGCAGGCAGGGGGATGTTGTGAAATGGGAAATGTGATTACTGAACATAACATGAAATCTCCTTATTTTGTATCGATTACAAATTCTCATTTAAATAGTTTTAGGCTAATTTATATAAAGATTTTATTCTATGTCTGTCAACATGATTGTTAACTTTCATCTTTTTTTTATCAAGGAAATGAAGGCACATATGCAAGCGTTAGAAAGCGAGATGTTGATTTAGTTTAACAAACACGAGAGCCACTCAGATGTACCAGAGAGAGTGTGACTTCTCCTCTGGTAGTCATGTGACCTAGAGACAAAGTGAAGAATTCAAGACTTGCATAAATAATGTAGGCCTGTCCTAACTTAGACTAAAATCAAATATTTATGAGGATTTTTTACCAGAAATTTGTAAGATGACACAAGATTAAAAAACTTCTTAGCTAGCTACTTTTTGTGAAACATTTGGATTATTGAAGTGCATGTTGGAAGCTGATATTCACATGTGAGGTGTCCAAAGGTGTTTGCGTTTAAGAGACGCGGGGGGCCAATCTTCATGGATGTGCTGAGACCACACGGACTGCTCCAGCGTTTTCATGTCCTCGTGATGTTGGTACGTGGGGGTTTGAGGGGGGTAGGAGTAAAGGTCACAGTAGAAAACTGCTTCACTCTGATCGAGGTGCAGCTCCGTCGTGATTCTCTTCAGCTTGGGTCACTTCCATTTATGCACATCTGAGGAAAACGGACACCATAAACCGCTGTGAACGGCTTGCGAGCAAGCCGAAGGTGACCGGCGCCAGCACGGCACTCTGGGAAATGGCAGGAGATGCCCACAGGAGCCAGACCATCTATATAGAAATTGCACAGCGAGAAGTAAAACGCGGTGATCATGCTGTAATATCCAAACTACTAAAATCATGATTTGTACTCATTGTGGATGGATTTTGTAAATGGTTAAAGAACTGGCATCATTTTATAACATCTCCCAACAGCCTACTTTATTGTAGGCTACACGCAGGACGCAATAACCAGCTGTGCCCGTATCTGATGTAGATGAGGGATGAGCAGGAGGTGTAGAGCTGATGTAGCTCCAGCCTCGCACCGCAGCTCAGCTGAGGGGTCGGGTGGAGAGGGTGGAGAGGGTAGCCAGCAGCAGGCCGTGTGTCCACTTTCCCAGAAGCACATGGTGTGATACTTACTGATGAACGTAAGCACCTTGCTCTCGATAGGAGTGTCTGCCAAAAGCTGTAGATGTAACACGATTGGCCGAAAGCAGCTAATTATTCATCCCACCCTTCTGTCCGTGTTGGTCTTCGGCCGGCTTCGTGCCCTGGTGACGTAGCGCCGGATACCCAGGTGGTGCTGGTGACGTAGCGCCGGATGCCCAGGTGGTGCTGGTGACGTAGCGCCGGATACCCAGGTGGTGATGGTGACGTAGCGCCGGATACCCAGGTGGTGCTGGTGACGTAGCGCCGGATGCCCAGGTGGTGCTGGTGACGTAGCGCCGGATGCCCAGGTGGTGCTGGTGACGTAGCGCCGGATGCCCAGGTGGTGCTGGTGACGTAGCGCCGGATGCCCAGGTGGTGCTGGTGACGTAGCGCCGGATACCCAGGTGGTGCTGGTGACGTAGCGCCGGATGCCCAGGTGGTGATGGTGCTCTTGGCACCTGTGCTTTTTGCAGCTCTCTTCTGCAGTTTGGTTTTTGTGCTAATTCTGGACCTCCGGTCGCTTGGCCCACTGAAGATGCATTTTTGAGTTTCTATTGTTTTTATGCCTCTATGCTGCAAGAATGCCCCCAAATTGTTTTCTTTTTCTTGACCGGATATATCAAAATGTAGAAGGTTTCGTACGTGAGACGAGTTGCTAAGCACTAGAGTTGGGGACACTCCCTACTTTTGTACATACGCTTGCATGTATGTAAAACATATGCACACGTGTTTCTGAAATCTAAAATGTAAATTAAGTAATGCCAAGATTTGTACATTTCTTTTTAATTTATATTGTGTGGTTACGGAACTGTTATTTAATAGTAATTAAAGAGATTTAATTTAACAGCATTATGATGTTCAGTATCACTGCATATATGAGATTGGTCCTTCGTGGAGAGTGGAAAAATGTTCTCGTTCCTTGGAGCATACACAGTAAAACAGAAAAAAATGTGTTTGGTTTTTTAAAGCCTGTGAAAACAGCAAACTGTACCAAAAACATGTCGCAAACAGTATTTTCTCAAATGGAAATAAATACACTGTTCAGTCTGTTTTGTTTCAAACATTTCTCTTTGTTATCTACATTTTTTTTATGTCACAGCTCACAGTAAACAACATAGTGACCAAACTGCGATAATTCATTAGATAACGAGTCAATAAGCAATCGAAGATATACGACAGCGCCGTCATCCTCTGAATAAAAGTGTTCAGAACAGAACAGACTAAAAGAAATCCAAATTACAAATACACAACCTTGTGTTTCTTCCTCATGATTGTTTCTGATGATGCCCACATCTCCAGTTAGTGATTAGTAAATTATTCTGTAGCCAGACACGAGTACATTCTGGCTTGCCAGAACTGAGATGACGGTGGAAAAGGATGGGACGACCCTGTGACGTCAGTCTGAGGGGCGAGACGAGGGACTCGAGAAAAAGACACGACTGAGGTGACGTTATGTCACAAAATCAATTAAGGAAGATGCATTTAAATACACTTAAATATGAATTCATCAATCAGAGTGAAGGCAACCGTCAAAGACTCACTTCACCCACAGCAGGACAGAAAAAGACAAAACCTGCCTCAGTGTTCCATGACGCAAGTACCATGGTGGTTGTAACAAGTGCCTCGTTTGTATGCACCAGACCGTTTGAAAGAAATTCACTTACAAATTTTAGATTTTGATCTGTTTTTGCTACAAGATTATTCTTTGGTCTGGAAATTGGACACCATTTGGGTTATTTTTGTGAATAGCTGGTCACATTTGGTATTAAATACGACTAATATTTCACTAAACTAGCCAGATGAAAAAATACACAGAAAAAATGACTGTAGAGTAGCTGTAGTTTTGACAACAGCACTGTTCATCTGGTCACTGGTTTGAGACAGTGCCACAGATGTAACCAATACAGTCACTTTGCAGAATGCATGTTTGTGAAGTTCTCGAATTAGTCACAAAGATGACAGCTGCTCGACTCTGAAAGACGTCCAGCATTGAGTGAAGGCCCTCATCCGCCAGTTCTCTGCAAAATCGTTTTGTACAACTGAACAAATCCTTACACAAACCCCCCGTGCAGGAAAAGCTTATTCAAACAAACAGTCAACCAGCCAACATGATCTACTGCACCAACACCAACCAAAAAGCCCCTCTTAATGTTGATGGGTTTACTGACTGTAATGTCTCTAAACACTCCAGAACTACTTGTAACACTCCTAGCTTCGGCTGCAGGATTAAGAGAACATCTTTTCCAGTACCATGTGCATAAACCATCAGTATCCAGCTCAGCTCAGGTGTGTCGAACACCAGCAGGGTGGAGGAGCAGGAGGGGCGGGGAACGGGGGGGGGGGGGGGGGGGGGATTCTGAGCAAAATGGGGGTAGGATTGGCAGCGAGGCCCTCCTCACGGCAGGGCCAGGAAGCCGTTGTCCGCGCCGTCTGTCTGAGCACCACCCTTCCCGCTCCTGGAGGTTTTGCTGGGGTTGGGGGTGGTGGAGTACTTTGGGGGGTAGCGGATGAAGAGCCGGTCCTCCTCCTTCTTCACCCAGCGCAGTAGTTTCGTAATGGCGGTGATGGCGCAGGCCTTCGTCACAAGAGGACTGAAGCAAGTGTACAATTCAAATTTGCTTGTAACCTGCAGAGAAGACAATAAACAATTACTCTCCCTGGTCCTTAGAGGGACGCTGCTCTTTGGTCTCAGAGGGACCCTGGTTTCTAATCTCCTACCCAGGCCAGCAGAGTCTCTCTTTCAGCCACGTGGTAGATGAGCTTTAGGGGTCGTGAGGAACTGTGGATGCGGCTGTGCATGTCCCTGTAAAGATCCAGCAGCCGCGTCCTCTCCTCTTCGCTGCCGTAGGGTGCCTCCATCTCTGGGCTGCGAGTCACAGGGGGAGACGCATGTGATCTGACCTCATGGGACACCCAAGCCAGGCCTTAATTCAATAGAAGTCTGGATTCTGGGCTTCCATGCCCCTGGGTACCAGCACAGTGGTGCCTGGTTCATATGAACCATGTGACACAGAGACTGCTCTCAGTAAAAATCATTTTATTCTCTTGTCATGCAGAGGAAATAAACAAACCCATGTTTTTGCCTTTGTCACTGTCTTCATACTTTTTTTTTTGGAAAACTCATATGACTGTGGTGATGCTGTGTACCACAAGAGCCGTCAAGTTGTGAAACATGCTCACAGCAGTCAACATTAAACGTATTTGGAAACTATGGGGCAACTCTGACCCTGAGGATTATGGGAAGGTCCTTGGGAAGGGGAGGGGCTGTTAACACTGCAAACATTCAGTTAAATCAGGCATATTAAATAAGGGAAACCCTTCAACTCTGCAGCACTGCAGAAACAATGATAAATTCATGGCTGACTTATACTAGACTTAATTTGGCATAGTAATTAACATTATAAAACAAGGCCAGTTGAGCTTACCTGGTGAACTGTGTTAGCTGGCGGTGGTTGTCTGGAACGTCAAAGGGCTTGTACATGAAGTGCCGGAGGTCAGAGACTCCCACCTGGCTGACGCTGTAGCACTGGGCCTTCGCAATGGCACCCAGAGCATTCTGGGCCTGCATGGCCTCCTCTATCTTCCTCTTGCACTCAGCCACGGCATAGAAAGCCTCTTTGTCTGTGGAAAGTAGCAGCAGACAGACGGTGCACTCGGGTGGGTCCAGGTAGGAGATGTAGGCGTAGAAGTAGCAGTCGGGGTTGAAGCTGGGCAAGCAGATGGGCGTCCAGATCTCCCCAGCCTGGAAGGCGGAGGAGGCGCCGATGAGGTTGAGCAGGAGGTGGAGGTCAGCCGCACTCAGCCGGGCGTCCTCCAGTACAGTCTTCTCCTGGACGATGGTGAGCAGCTGGTTCTTGGCGATGAGGATGGAGAAGACCAGGTTAGGCGTGATGCTCTTCTGCAGGATCTGGCTGAGGCAGTCCCTGAAAGAGGAGGCCATGGGGAGGCAGTGCACGGCCGAGAGCAGGAAACTGGGGTCTGAATCCACCAGGTTCAGCAAGCCGTCCAGGATCTTCTCAGAGCCGGCCAGAAGGCGACGCAGGTCGTAGTTCTTTTTGTTCTCGAAGATGCGGGCGATGCTGGCCTGCGTGAGCATGCTGACGATCTGGTTGTAGACGTACAGCAGTTCGTCACGCAGCTGCTGCTCAGACTGGCGGCTGCTGGAGACAGACACTAGGACCAGGGGACCCTGCTGCATGAACACCACGGTGTGCTCATCTACAGGGCCAATCACAGGACAGAGGAAAGAAACCACTCAGATCAATTTAAATATTATTTGTTTTTATTTCATACTGCTGTTTTGATTGCATTTTGCATCCAACTTGTTAGCAAACCATATCTATATATGAATACTATGACATCATTCAATGTCTTCGAGCACTGCGACATATTTGCCATATTGCCCTCCCCTACAGCAAACAGCGCTGTTCAAACAAACCTAAAAACTGGTTTAGTGTGGCAGCGTGAAAAGCCCTTACCCGAGTAGACAGAACGAATAATGTTGTCTCCACTCTGAACGAAGGACACCAGAGCCATCATGACACCCATGGTGGAGGAGAGTGCTTCCTCACTGCCGTAGCGTGAGTAGATGGGCTTCCCGGCCTCGCTCAACACAAACACATGCTTCCGGTGCTGCCGCCAGCTCTCTGCACTTATATCCTCCTCTCTGTGAGTAGACGCCCCCACCGGAGTGCCATTCTCAGACAGGGGAGAAGACGTGTCCTTTGTACCCACACCCTGCTCCTCCAGCTTCCCCCGGGTCAACAAGGCCAGCACAAATTCACCCGAGTCATCCTGACCACTCTCCACCAGGGCACAGTCGCCGGGCATTTTTCCAGAGTCCGTTTCCAACACATCAGTGCAGACGGGTTGGTTGAACTCAGCCGCCTCTTCCTTTTGGACTTCCACGTCAGATACATGCGCTTGTGTTTCTACATTGTTTTCTGAGGTAGTGTCTGCCCTCTGTGTCTCTGGGCAAGCGTCTAGACTGAGGAGAGTCCTGGGGTTCTTTTCCTCCTCTGTAAGGTGGTCGGTATGATTTTCTGAAGGGAACGCATTCTTGGATCCTGAAACAAACCAATAGATCACGAACTCGCCTCACAAATGAATGATTGTCAAATTAATTTCAGCAATACACATCAGACATGCGAACAGCACTTACAGAGCATGTCCTCTTTAGACAGCAGAAGTAGAGGGACATTAGTTACCTGTCTGCGAAGCGCTTGAGGCGATGGATGCACCTGTCGTTTCTATTTTGTCCATCCTCGCACTCTCGATTCCCTTATTTACATGAAAACATACCGCGCACTGAGCAAAGCAACGTTTCGAAAATGAAAGCTGTAGCAACTTGCAAAGTTATCAACTCAGAGGTACGATAATGTAGCTAGGTGGCATAACCAGGTAACTAGAGAACCACGTAACTAGCTAGCTATGTACATATTACACAGACATGGGTTAACTCGTCATCCGACTATAAATGTAGAGCACCAAAACACGGAGTTAATACTCGACTCTGATGTTAACATTAACCAGCGACCCGGCTAGCCATGACTCACATTTACGTAGTGCTGTCAGCTTGTTCTTCACTGAGGTTTCTTGTGGTCCGTCTGCATGGATCGCCGAGTTTGTCTGCTCGAAAACAGAAACGTCCGAACCCGATCAACCCGATCAACTCGATCAACTCGATCCGCTCCAGCGCAGTCCTATCAGTTCTTTACGGGCTAATGGGTTAGCCGGTTAGCTTCCCAGATAACGTCACCAAGAAGCTCATTTTATGCGAATTCGATATTTTTGTTTTGTACAATTAAGTGGGTATGCTCGTAGAGTAATCCACTGTCTGACGCAGGCATATACATAATATAATACATAATATTTCAAGTGGCGTTACCCAAACAAATGACATTTTCCATTAAAACTGACCTGCCGGTTACTTAACTAGGAGCAAAGCCAAAGATGTTTTAAACACGACAGCGCAAACCACTTCCGGGTGTGTGACCGAAACCAAAATAGAAGCCCCCATCCCACATAAATGCTGAAGTGAAATTAAAGGAGAAAAATCGCTGACAATTGTATAGAGTATTATATATATAATGTATATATATATATAATGATCACTGACGTTAAAACATTCGCCCATTATGAATAGCACTTCTAAAGCTGTGTAATGTTTCATCTCTTGTGCTTTATGTATTTTTTTATTATTAAAGTGATTTGAATTGGTGAGGTATATCACATTTATTTTAGGTGTTTCCAAAACAAACATGGATTACCATACCCTGTGAAGTAATATAATTTCAAAAACCCAACCTTGCCTCATGTAAATAGCAATAAATAAAAAAAATGTTTTAATCTCTTCCCTGGCCATTTTCAAAGAGATCACTAGCACAATCACTAGTGAATGACAAGCACTGTGTATCCTACATATACACCACTGATACTTGAATGATAAAAGGACTTTGAACTTATTATTTTATTGATAGATAATTAGTCTACTTTTACTAAAAATGCCAAACCCCCCAAAAATTAAAAAATAAATAACAAACCAAAAAAACCATGATGGCAATGAACAATTCCAAGGATATTTAGACTGTATGTTGATGTTTATTTCACTGTGTACCTAACAAGGTCCATGGGGTGTAATGACATGAGAGAAGAGGGGCTGGGAAGAAACAGGAAATTACAGGATATAGTGGTCAGACCAAGGGGAGTGAAAAGATAGGATGTTTATATTGTGATTCAAATCAGGTAGATAGAGCTAGAAACAGGTTGCTGTCCACAATTTCTTCTGCAGCTCTGCAGTCCTTTGAATCAACTACTGTCCGGAGAGGATTCTCTATGTGTTGCATTGTTCTTCATACTGTCGAGGTATTCTTGTTGTGAAACAGCCAATACAGAAGCCAAGATTTCATCATCTTCCCAGTCTGTTAGACCTTCAGGATGACGTCACCACAACAGACACAAAGAAAATGATTAATATTACAAATGAGTACGGCATCAAGAGAATGCAAATCAGTGAAGTTTGAATGATCGTCAGGTTAGTGTGTATTGCTTTACCGAAGGCAGTGGGTGACATTTCCTGCATTATAGTTCGGTAGCCAAGGCTTGGGTAGAGGGACACGAGAGAGGACGGAGCAGATCGAGCCTGTGCAACAAACATCTGGCTGCTGGGACCTGCCGGGGCAAGACAGCCCTCATGAGCACAGCACAGACACAGAACTAAAGCAAACTGGCTTTGAGACGCTTGCTGACAACATACCTGGAGCACATGGTGATGGAGGCTTGGGGAGCATTAGTGTGGCCCCTGCAGGGGAGGGTGGTTTGGCTGGGGCTTCCAGGGTCGCCACCCCTGGTGGTTCTGGAGAGGAGGCAGAGCTCCGCTGGCGAGGGGAACGGCAGCTCCAGTCCTCCAAGCCACTGGACGTAGCGGCAGTAGCGGAGCTGCAGGTTGCACTCGCCTTGCGTGGCTTCAAACCAGAGGACAGACAGTCTATGTCAATAACAATAAAGGCATTAGGACGAGCCACCACTGCTCAGTCACCGTCTGCCACATCACAGAAATACAAATATGGAGATGGGGCGAGACGCTCCACATTACAACCATCTTAGTGGACAATAATGTACAGCAGTAGCAGCAGCTCCCACCTGTCTGCCTTGCTTCTCTTGGTCCTGGAGCCACTGTAAGTAGGACTCGCGGGCCACCTGCTCCTCGATGGCTTCGTTGGTTGCTTCCCAGTCCGTCGCCCTCTTCTTATCCTCCAGCATCTGCTGTTCAATCCAGGACTCTTCTGAGGTCTTGATGGCATGTTTCATTAGAGACTGATCGGCATACTACATAGAGCGTGATTAAACACAAGAGTCAGGCACACAGCAAGCTGCTGGCTACACAGGTTACAAATGCACACTGCGTCTACATCGATCCACTCGTGCGCTGGTGCTGTTCCTCACCCCTGGTTTGAAGGAGGGCAGTCCAAGCCCCACCCCTATAGTGGCTTTATTGGGGTTCACAACGGAGTTGTAATGAATGTTCCGATGGTAGCTGACTCTGATAGGCTCATCGTTGTTCTGATGGATGCCATGAAATGTGTTGATTGGTTCTGGAAATGAAAAAGTCAGCTTCTATTAGTGATTACAATGTGCACTGTTAAAAATGCAAGAGGTTTACAGGTGTACAGGACTTCATCAAGGAGGAGTTACTCACCAATGCCATACTGATAAACCTCCACTGGCCGGTTGTACATCTCTGCCATGGCCTGCATCTCAATGTGGTTCCCATGACAATTGCTCTTCCTCTTCCGGTTTATGTATGTGGTGAAATCCTCTGTGACATAACTTGAGAAGTAATCAGCATTTTTCACCTAAAACCAAGACATGGAAGGTGCTAGATACACACTCAAAAAATAGTATAAGGGTATAGACTCAAAAAACCCTATGAAATCATCAGTGGGAGAAGCTAAATAACGAGCCTGGTGCATCCTACAGCTCATGAGCTCTCGCTACACTGCCCAGGCTCAGTCCAGCTTTTCTCCAGCAGCTAACGGTCTACACGTAAAGCTGTAGCAGCAATATTCATCTAAACAACTTCCAGTACAGTCAGGCATCTTCTTCAACTTACATGCACAGAATTTGTGAATTTAGATGTTGTCAACTGAGCCTGCCGCAGTACCAGTAGGGGCAATATCAGCCTACCACAGTACCAGTAGGGGCAATATCAGACTGGGGTAATATCAGACCAACCCCATGAATCAAAAAGAAAATAACAGCTCATTAGATTCTGGATTCCTTTTAGAAGGCATACTATTCCAATTTTAAGGTTGGATTCCTGCATGCTACACGTACATAACAGAATTGCATAATGTGGTGCTGACAATGTTTCATTAGCGCCAACTCACCAGATAATCCATACAGTGCTTCCGTACAACATCATGCATGTCTTGGTCCCCATATACTTGATCAGCTGCAAAAGCATCACATATAAGATTTTGATTACAGAGACAATGAAACGAGGTTCCTAATAGTGACATTTTGAAATTTCCACCATCATGTCCAAAGAAAAGATGAAGAGAGTTACCAACAGCTCGGAAGAGACATGCACCATCCTCTTTCATCTTTTTGATGACAAATCCTTTCTTTTCTTTGAGAGCTTTTTCAAACCATTGTTCTTGCTATGGGTAGAACAGCAACAACAAAATTACGCAGTCATAACTTTTCCATTGACATTGTGACTCAACTTCCCATCTGAGGCTACTAGAAACAGTTCTGGTCAAATCACATTCACACAGTTTGGTAGCTTGAGGATTCAGACTTGGCCTACTATCTTGGCAACACGAAACAAAATGCTCTTGTTTACATTGTCAAACGTTCCATTATCTGAAGTTTCCCCTATATTTTGACTGACAGCAAGTTTTGTCTTGTTTGACTGACAGTTAGTCAACTGGCCAACAGATTGCCCTTAATGCATGGTTATCAAAGCAAAATAAAAAGAACACAGAGACTGAAGCTGTTAACAGAAGCACAAAATGACACAGAACTTAATCTGTAAATTTTCAAAAATAATTTTCAGAAACTAAAACAATAAAATGTACTTAAATAAAAAGTAAGACTTTTGATCGTAAAAACTAAAATGTATTTAATAGGATAGTGCTCGGTCATTTAGGAATAATGCTCATTCACTGCAATGTGTCTTCAAGCTGGGTACAGCATGATGAACACTCCCCCTAGCAAAATAATAATCTAGTTTTCAAGTAAAATTTTAAAAGATTATCCATAAAAAAGAATTAAACGTTAACAAAAATAAAAAGTAACTTTACGAATAAACGAATAAAAAGTAACTTTAGGTAAACTTTCTTTAGTGATAAGGTGACTTTCCTCTTTTCAGTGGAGACGCCCTATTGACTTTTCTAGTGACTGAAGAGCTGCGTGATGAGTGGCGCGTCTACCTGCTCCACAGTGGCGGGGTCCTCACACTGCAGTCCTATCGCGCTCTCGTACTCGTCCTCACTGTTGTTGCCCCCGGATCCTTCCTCGGTTTCAGGGGCAGGAACGCCTCCTGTCGCACCTGCCATGCCCCCGGGGCACACCGTCTGTCGGCGTCGCTTGCTGTGCCCGGGGCCCGCGCAACAACTTCCAACACCCGTCCCGCATGGCAGCTCCCCGCGACCACCGACAACAGAGTTCACGATCCCCTCGCACGCCCCGACCGGGACCCCCGTCACGACGGGCTGAGGCGCAGCCTGCTGCGGCCGAGAGGCTGCCTCGAGCCGCCGCTCGTCTCGTGACGTGTGAGGCGCGGCCTGGTAGGTCCAAGGCGGCGGAGAAGCCCTGGGCCTCGACCCGGTCCGGCCACTGAGCTGATGAGGATGCTGGTGACCGTGAGAGTGCGAATCAGAGCCGCCTCGTCTGTCCGGATCGTCCGTGTGGTCGCTGCCGCCGCCCGCCGCGCTCGGCTTCTTCTTCGGGAGGATAGTCATCGCCTACGGGACCAGCTAGCTGACCGGGCTGGTTACGAGCTAGCTAGCTGCCGAGTTAGCCACAATAAATGACTTCCAGCTTCCTTTTTCTGCCGGAAGGTCTGGCTGACTACATAAACGGTGCTGCTGGAGTGCCGCGTAGCTTTTAATCCCATAGAATATTGGCAAAACTTCACTTCTTGCCTTTCGTTTGCTTTCGTTTCTTTCCCTTTCTTCGCGAGAGCGAGAGACAAACATCAACAAACGAGTGAGATCGCGTCACTTCCGCCCGTGCGCTTGTCTTCGTCACGTGGGCCATACGCAAAAGCGGAGCGACCGTTTCCCGTGAATTAAAAAAAAATTAAATGTTCAAATAAATCGCCCAGTTGTCGTATACAAATGTCTATTTGCTGGCTTTTTGTAGGTATTTTAAACGTACAATTTTAAATACAAAGACTCATCATGGAGCTGGTATAAATTTATATAAATAAATAACTAGTTCGTGACGTAATTTGACATTTATACATATTTCGTTGGGTTTTTTTGCCTGTTTGCTATTAAAAACTAAATGTTAGTGAACTAGTAGCTAAGGTTTGTTTTGTAAAGGAGGATGTTCAATATCTTGATGTTAACCATTGCAAAGACGAATCTAGCGTTTAGCCTACTGTACTACAACGAAATTGAATTTATAGTTGCAAAAAGTTTTTTGTCTACAAGGACAGGGAGTTAGGGTCTTATAAGTACAGTAGGTTTCCACCCAACTGAAAATGACCCAGACAGCCCAGTTTTGACTTCTGTGCTCAAAACCTTCTACGTAGTCTTCGTTTACTGATGATGGGAAATTAGTATGCAGTATGCAACCAAAATGAATTTTTCCAGTAGAGACCGAAAGATACCCAGAACAAAGATATCTTCGTGGTGTACTTCTTCCTGTCGTGCAGTCGTGGTCCAACGGTCCAATGTACAAACTGAGTGCATAATTTCACTACTGTTTCAGTACATCTTTTATTGAAACATGCATACAATAGATTTCTAGACATCCATGAAACACACCCAGGCTGGGCTAACCTGCTAAAAAAACGACTTTGACTGGCCATAAACAAAACCTGTTTTATGTCTTGGAGTTGTCTGTATGACAAATATACCCACTGCATGAAATAGCATTACATGCAAATTACATGTAAATTTGCATGGAAATTACAGATGCTAATATCAGTAACCCAGCTAGGTGAGGTGAAACTTAAAACTAGCAACATCAACTGCAGAATCCTCTTAGAAACATGCAAATGTAAGAGAAGGTTTCAATAGCACACAAATGGGGTATATCATATAAATCTACAATCTTCTTACTACCACTTGAAGGATTTCCCTCAGCTTAGCAAGTTAAAAAACACAACATTTACATAAAGTAATCAAGATGCTTAATATCAAAATCCAAAATTATTTATTCAAAGTATTTACCTCATTACTGGACATAGTATGAAGTATGTACATATACCTCTGTGTGAAGACTATAGGGAATCTTTCTAGATCTATCTGCTACCTACTTTAATTCACCACAACATTAATATGGGCTCTGATATTAAGCCTTGTCTATAATGTTTTGGTGCATTTGCATTATATGCCACACGAGACTTTGATTAATTTGTCTACATGTAGTTTTGACATTGGTCTCTAGTACTGGCATTTTCAATTGCAAAAACATGTTTGGAAGTGTAGATCACGTGACTGAATATTCTTGACAAAGTCCTTCTAGTCAAAAGTTCTCATTAATGAAATATTAACAAAAGGTTACATCAAACCACACTCAGAAGCATTAGTCATGTGTGCAAGAATCTTGTTTTTCTGTATGTGATTCTGCTTGTACCATAGGTTTCGCATAAGTACTGTACATATTCACTCACGTCATTGGGATTGTTGGCTTCGGTTTGAACCAGAAGAGGGCGCACTTCACTGCACCGAGGTAGATAATAATGTAATTAATAAACACCCAAAAGAACATGGAATATTGCAAGCAATGAACAACAAAATGTTTGTTTCCTTTACCAGCAAAGTTATGGCACAATTTGAAAGACAAAATTCCTTTTTAAATAAATAAGCAAATAACATGCTCCAAGTTTCAGCCTATCCTAGATAATATAATATAATCCTAAAATATAAATGATCAGATGTACATGGTTCAGGAAAAAAGGATATGGACTCCCTGAGAGGCATATTTGACTTGGTTGTGAAAAAAGGCCTATAGCACTTACCAAAATATTTAGGGACATTAGACACAAAGTTCATGCAGAGGTTTGAAAATGATTGTAAAGGGTAAAATCAGATTACAGCTTAACTGCTGCTAAAGGAAGCAGAGGGGAGTCATTTTTACATTTGATGTATTTGTACATCTCCATACTGACTGAAGAAGTCCATTAGTCAAGATATGGCTATTTTGGTCCGTATGATTTTCATAGTTCTGACTCATTCCTCCCAGAAAAATTGTTTTGCAGACTCTTCGTCATCACCAGTGCCCCAGGCTCTAGGGATCTCTATTCCATCCATTTGATGAGTATGAGCACAGTAATCACAGTGATCACAGTGCGATAGACTCACAACAAGAACCTCTTTGGTCTGTCTTTCACCGTGCAGTTCAATGGCCACAGCATAGTCCATAGTTCAGTGTTTATTCTAAAAAAAAAATGTAAAAAAAAAAAACCTGATCTGAACCTGTGCTTCCTTAAGAGAACAAAGGAACAATAAAACGGAGGAACAGTAAAAAAAAAAACTCCCAGAAGATCTTGAGTGGGAATAGCCAGAGTTAAAGCACAGAGGCCCAGGTATGCGTGGACCCCACATGGCAGCTCTCACTGGGATTGCTCTGTTTCACCTTTGACCTCGCCGTTCTGCTTCTCGCTGGCCTTATGGGAGAGGCGCGTGGAGACGGTGGCCGCTTGCACCACAGCTTTAAAGCTCCGCTTACGCTTCTGCACGTTGCGCTCCGGGTGGAAGACGATGACGTACACCTTGGGGAGGTAGAGCATTCCCAGAGACACGGTGGCACTCAGACTCATGGACACGGTCAGCGTGGTGGTCTGGATGAACATCTGGATCAGGATAGGAGAGAATTAGAGGCACTGCCTCATACACAACATATTACACAAGATTATAAAGAACGCAGACAGAGACACTGCAGAAAGACCTGTTAGTCTGCTTGGAGAGTTGAGTTTATGTTAGATGTGAGTTTATGTTAGTGTCATGTGCGTCTGTCCCCTTAACTCTTGGTCTAGTGGCACTGTTCCATTTCAAGTCACTGTTCCGTACTCAAATCGTTTCAGTTCTGCTCCTGTTGTGTCAGGAGTAACATTATGCATCACAGTGAAATGCAGCAGAAAGCATCACATAAAGTGCCTTTGCTGGTTTATGTGGCCATTAAAAAGATGCAGCAGGTGAGGTATTTCTATCAAATCGAGACCGGCAGAGGAATGTCTGTGATGCTATTCCTTTTCTGTCCTCCGTGTCACAGTGATATATTCATAGAGGGCAGGTGATTGATCAATGCCTGGGAAATTGACTAAGCACTAAAGTGAAAAGGAACCAGTCTACTGGCGATCTGCACCTGAGTCCACCTCCCCAAACCCAGAGTCATTTCATCTGCTCCTCCGGTTCCTCTGCGTGCAGCTCCATGTGGACCTGTGCTCTGCCGCCCTGCCCATCCTCTGGGACAGACCGTCACCCGATCAGACTGGGTTTGTGCTCAGACACTCAGTTCAGCAATGTGTGACTCACTCATACATGGCTGCAGGAGGGAGACACGCAGACGTCTGTAGGCTGAATATATTCTCACATAAGTGCAGCTTATGAAACCCCCTGATCTTTTACAGAGGACCGACTCTCTGTGGTCTCATTGTGATATGAAGATTGTTCATTGAAGTTTAAGTCAGAGGTTGCCGTTGTGTGATGGAGACCTTCACTCAGAAAGGTAAATGTGTGTTTCGAGCTGTTGCTGACATTGTGGTCGTTGGCCTGGTGGCCAGAGCACATATACTGTCTGGAAGACCCAGTTTCGATACAGGTACTGTACCCAGCCTTCATCACACACTGACATTTACAGTAACCTCTATGTACTGTTTTTGGGTTTTTTTTTTGGAGCTCCACTACTGTAACACAAGGGCTTTCAGCTTCAGCAATGGTGCCCCACTGGGCTGCATCATCTAACTCTCTCTCCCTGCACTAACACACCCTCTATCTAATCATCAAGCCCTTCAACAGCTGCAGCAGGTGTGACATATCAGGGAAAACTGACAGACAAACAAACAAACAAGCAAACAAATGGAGAACAAGCAGCGTTATTCAGGGTGGCGGCTGCATGTGCGCGATTGTGTATGTGTGTGTGTGTGTGTGTGTGTGTGTGTGTGTGTGTGTTGGGTGATGTCAGGAGCTTCCTGAGGCCACTGAAGCCCCTCCCACCATCTCTCTCCCTCTCCTGCATTCACATCAATTCCTTTCATTCCAGAGAGGTGAAAAGACTGAAAGAGTTCACATCTATCACATTCACATCCATCCTTTAAAGAGCACACCTCAGGCGCAGGGGCTTTGTGACTCACTGCCTCCTAACAGCCCCTTCTCCTACCCACAATGCTGCCCCCTTTTAGGCACAGCTGCTTTAGAAGTCCAGACATCTCCCCGGAGGGACTTGAAAAGGGGGATTTTAAGTCAATAGTGCATATTTGTGTTGAGTTTTGCATCATTTTTTTCAATATAAACCTGGCGAGGTCAGAAATTCTTCTGACCCTAGTCTACTAATGGAAGGAGCTTTATTCAGTTGCAGGGTTCACTGGTGTCCTAGGCTCTTTGTCATTTAAAAAATAATTAATATGAGGCATAAAAACCAGTATACAAAGGCTAGACATGGAAACATCTTTTCTAACATTTAACAAGGTTCTCTCCACATCCAGATCCAAAATACTGAAATGAAACAAAATCAAGACTTCTCTGCATGATATACTCAGATCACTGGCCATGCCATGAAGCACGTCTACACTGCGATGCAGATGGGCAACCATGCCTGCCTACCTTCTCTGTGGACTGTGCCGTGCCGAAGAAGATGGGCACAAAGGCCAGCCAGATGATGCAGGTGGTGTACATGGTGAAGCCAATGGGCTTGGCCTCGTTGAACGTCTCTGGGACACCCCGGCTCTTGATGGCATACACTGTGCATGTGACCATGAGTGCCATGCTGTAGCTGAGGCAGCCAATCAGAGACAGGTCAGACATGTCACACTTCAAGATGCCTCTTGCCAGCTCCGGGTTGGGCGGGTGCAGCTCCTGGAAGTCGATGATGGTGTGGGGGGGGACGACGCCGAACCAGATGAAAATTCCTAGCAGCTGAGTGAGAAGACAGGATCCATATGAAAACAGACAGCACTGATAAACTCGATTACGAACTTAATGAAATGATGTTTGTGCGATGGATTGGTATATAACTTCATATTAGCAGAGTGAAAGCAACTTCAGAGCAGTGTATGTTCAGTGTAAGTGCAGTGTAAGTTCAGTGTAAGTGCAGTGTAATAGCAGTGTAAGTGCAGTGTATGTTCAGTGTAAGTGCAGTGTAATTTCAGTGTAAGTGCAGTGTAAGTGCAGTATAATCAATGTCTGAGCTGATTTCTCCAGCAGACTGCCTTCACTGTCCAGCTAAATTCAGGATTCACAGTTAGCACCTTTTAAATTAATTATTCAGTGGAAGAAATGTACATAGACAAAAATATCTTCTAGAAGGACAAAAGTACACATGGAATCAAAAATCATCATGTTGCTGTAAACTGCTATGACAGAATTTTTTCACAACACATAAAACCAATGACAAAGGTATTAATGATCAGAATCATTAATAATCATGATCATTGTTATATTATTGTTGGTTTTAAATACTGAACTTCGTCTCACTGAAATTACTCACTGACCTGCATGGAGATGAGGAGGAAGGTGATGATGAGCTGTGATGTGGGGCTGATGAACTTGGGGGGCGTCACCGACTTCTTGCCCTGCTCGAAGATGCGGTAGATGCGATTGGTCTTGGTGAGCATGGCCGAGTAGCTGATGCACATGCCGAGTCCAAGGAGCAGCCTTCGCAAGGCGCACACGGCCACACCGGGCTCGGCGATCATCAGGAACGTGATGAGGTAGGTGAGGAAGATTCCCGCCAGCAGCACGTAGCTGAGCTCGCGGCCGGCCGCCCGCACGATGGGCGTGTCGTTGAAACGCACGAAGGTGACGATGACTCCGGTGGTTGCCAGGATGCCCAGCACGGCCAGGAATACGGGGATGATGGCCCAGGGCGAGCTCCACTCCAGTTTGATGATGGGCGTGGGCCTGCAGCCCGTGCGGTTGGGCGTGGGCCGTGTGTCGAACGGGCACGTCTCGCACGTGAGCTCGTTGAGGAGGTATTGGTAGCCATCACAGAGTTCGCAGTGCCAGCAACAGGGCACACCCTTCACCATCCTCTTCCTCTCGCCCGGCTCACAGGGGAAGCTGCAGACGGAGTCTGGGACCTGCCTCTCGCCGCCAGACCACAGCATCTCCTCTGTCTTTAAGACAGATGGACGAAATTGCAAAAATTTGTCCTAATGATCACAAGCATCCTATGTACAAAACAACCAGACCGCACTAGGGATTGATACCCACACTGAGTCGTAGGTAGTTGGTCCACTGGCCGATGACCTTGTATCCGGGGCTGGTGCTGTTGGAGAACTGATACTGGAAGATGTCGTAGCGTCCAGGTGCATCTCCATCCTCATTAAACGTCACGCCCGTGCCTGCACTACCTGCGGAACCAGTATACACAGGGCTTTTAGTGGGAGCTTATTTAGAGTTCGCACAACCAAAGTGTGCACACACACACACACACACACACACACACACACACACACACACACACACACACACACAATCAATATTGCGAGCCAAAAAACAAGATGAGTAAAACAAATGAAGATTGACGTGAGTTCATGAGTTCTACTCAGGCCCCTCTGGCATTCACAGCTGAGAGGATGTTCATACAGGAAAGAGAATTCACAGTGAGGCAATGAAATGGTACACAGTTCATCAGTAGTTCCAGGTACTCAAGGGCACTTGCATAGAAAGATGACGGAGAAAAGCTGTCTGCCCGGTGTTTGACGAGAGGCAGCCCCAGGGGAGGCAGGGGATGAGGGGGGAGAAGTACAGAGCTATTTAAGAGCTCTTCAGCTGCAGGACTCCATTAGCACGGCTCCCCAGGCTAGACGGGGGTCCTCGGCTTGACCCCTCCACACTCCAACCCTCTCCAGAGACCCGAACACAGCCCTCATCCACACGAAGTATCTTCCTAATCCTCGAACTTCCTCCTGCCTCGGGTTTTCCTTTCCGAAATAATCGTCATCTCCACCTTTTTACCATTTTGAGCACTTTTCACAGTCAACATTCAAAACAACTGCACCTTGCACACGGTCTAATAAACATGAAGAAGTTACCCCAGTAACACTATGGAGCAAGACATGACAAACAGATAGCCTGTGCCTCCTGGTCATTTTTAAAAGCTGGGTCTACAACCATTGTAACTGTAGCTAAGTATACTTTCATGGCCGGAGACTGTTTCATTAAATAACTGTAGATATGGTTCACAACTGGAAAATATTAGTCTGCTTGTTTTCCTGGTTTTCATGTTTTGTTTTCTGTTCATTATGTAGCCTGTATGAGGGGTAGGACAGTGGGAATGGTTTGCACACCTGTAAGGCGTCTTTTACGGGGGAAAAGGGGGTGGTGTTTCGCTGTTTTAAAAGTCCAGAGAAATCTGGTAATTGGTGTTCTGTTCACCGCCAGAGATGCATGTAGGTGTGAGTGGGTTTCAACAAATAATCCAGGAACCTTCGAGGACTTTAAGTAGTATGCTACAGTTAATTGAGCAGAAAGGGTTAATAAAGGGCTATATATGTTCCTGAGCTTGGTCTGTGCGGGTCCAGATACAGGTATGTGCTGTTCTTGTTTGTTTGAGTGATTGTTAAAATGTTCAGCGTCGGAGTATGTTTGTCTCATGTTTGATTCGTTGTGGATTGTGTTTAAATTGTTGAGTGGTTGTGGATGTTATTGATTTAAACTGCATGTTTGTGGACTGTGGTGGATAGCGGGCCCGGGGCGAGGCTGCGGTATCAGTGTTGAGCGAAGAGTCCTCTTACCATAGATTCACTGATTGTTGAAAGGGATGTGAATATCATTGTAAAGTGGTTGGAGATTTATTCCGGTTAAGCTGCCTGTTATTAATTATGTTTTTCCTTCGCAAAAGTGGTATGACTGGGTGGTGAAATCTGACTGTTGTTCTTTTTTCCCTTCTTTAAATCCCTAATTAATGTGCTATGCATCTGTTCACAAATGCGCATTGTTTGGGTCGGGTGAAGTTGAGTGTGTGTTGTGCTGAATTCAGCACCCCCGCCGTGAGATGCATCCCCTTCTCAGGAGCATGTGCTATACGGCTTACTGGATGAAGTTATGTCTCATACATACTGTGTTGGATGTGAATGCTGTCCCTGTTTCAGTCTGTATGTTGTTGCATCTGTAAACTGGCTGTTTGTGTCTATTTGGCTAAAATTATATTGAAGTTGAATCAACAAAATTTAAATGAAAAGTTTTTTGGCAGACCACCTGCTGAGAAATGCACCCCTCTTAATTCTGGCTACACTGGTGTTACATTCATGAAACTCATGGAGTCAACATGAATTGGTCCCAACTATATACCTCTAAAGTGGTTTTTGAGCCCTTCTTGAGAGTTCCCAAGAAGGGAATGCAAGTTTTCATTTGTCGCACCCATCTTCTTATGGTAATGTTCTTGGTTCTTGTAAATATCTTGAAAAAGTAAGTAAAACTATTTTTTATTAACTTGATTATATAAAAATTATTCATGGCAGTGGACTCTGAATCACCTGCTGTGATTTCTTTCAATTTCCCTTGAACACAAACCCCAGGTGCCTGTCATTCAGACCACGCTGCCTATAAAGAGTTTGCTGTTTTCTGAGGTCCACACTCTCTCCCGCCGACATCTACTCTGGCTTGCCTCCTACCGTGGCCTCGATCCATTAGAAACATTCGACTCACCATTGAAGTTCACAGCCCGGATGTATTTTAGTAGCAGGCTCCCATCCAGCGGGTCCATCCTGTGGCAGATGCCAGTGGCTCCTGGGCACAGATCTATGTGCATGTGGTGCAGGGCGTGGGCCATAGCGTACACGGCGTCGATGACGAACTGCACCTTACCCTCCTGCTCATACGGCGAGTCTTTACTGATCCGCTCCTCTCCTGAATGGCAGACAACATGGGAGACTGCGTCATTGTCGTGCTTAACACTTAACACACGAGGAGGATCAAAAAATTGGGAGCTTGCAAACAGTTTGATGGGCATTAAAGGTCTGATTAATCACCCTAGAGCAAGTCTTCATCTACAAAAGAGACATCTGAATACATGTTAAACTCACTCCATAGTAATCTGGTCTATCTGTGTTCCTTTATTAAATTTGATACTCTGATACTCTCTTTGATCGCCACAGGGGGACCAGTCCATTTGACGAATCTTTAAAATATGAAGTTCTACTCACCTGTGCATTTCTTCTGCCCAGTGTCAAATTTAATGCCAGGGCGCGTCAATTTGCATTTGAAGTTGTCCTCCCAGAACTCTGCAAACCAGATGTTTCTCCTGTTGTTCTCCAGTGAGCGTGAGGTGAAGTACTGGTCAAAGCCTGGAAAGGCAGAATACTTCACACTGCGCCCAACCCATTGAAACACACCTTTTAAACCACCCCAGATCACCCGTATGCCTCAGATCACCACCTCAGAGCACCTATGTGGTTCTTAGCTTCATGCATACAAAAACCATTTGGCATCTGGTTAGATGATTCCACACTGAAACTTATCAGGAATCTCTTGATCCTCTCACCAGTCTCTTTCAAAGAATTGTTAAACTCTTCTCAGACATGTGTGAATGGGCACAGGAACATCATATTAAACATTAGATTTTTAAAAGATAATATTATATACCAAAAGCAACATGAAAGGACGAATATAGCTTTGGCCTATAGTGTGCAGACTTAGTACTTTTGGACTATGGCATTAATGTTTTCATACCCTCTATAGATGCCCGTTTGGGCAGGATGGTGACCGCACCCTCCGCCACATCTTCCTGGTTCAGAACTGGGGAGATTTTGGCCCCCCAGCTGTCTGAGCCCACAAACAGGAAGTGACCTGTAAGATTGGCTCTCTTTGCTGCTTCGAGGACCCGCCTACAAGGGATAAACAGACAAACAACCTTTCAGTGACCCCTGGATTTACTGTATCATTGAAAAAACATTCTATTTTGAAAGTAAATAGACTGTTATTAGATATCATTATAAAATTGTTTTACAACATAGAAAGCAAGAATAATAATAATAAACAAAAGCACTGTGTGAGGCATGCTTATATCAGATTTCCGAGAGCTATTTTTGGGAATCATGATGTTGATGAAGTGATTTTTGTTCTATAACTATTAACTGTTTCATTACAGTTTAGAGGTAAATTCCAAAAAATTTGAGAAGATTACTCACTTGATGTCATCTTCGTTAGCAAATATTATGACTCCTCTGGCATTGGAGGTCTCCATTAGCCTTTTAATGATTTTGTCAAACTCTCCTGGTCTTGGTTCTCTAGGAATCCTAATGGACTGAGCTATACACACACCTCCTGAATGAACAGAAGCCACATACACCTATGTGAAACCCCTCTCTTTAGCACTACAACTAACTGTTCATTAAAACATGTACTCTCAAAACTGGCCATCCAATTATAGATTCTTATCGAATGCTAAATCAGTCAGGAGTCTCCTTCCTAGCTCTTTCCTCCTTCACGCCAAGCTTGTGTGTCTGGGAATCATACCCGCTTCTCTGGAGATCTGGAGGAACCCGTCCACCCCGCTCTCCCCATAGTTGCCCTCTGATGCCAGAGTGGAGACGTAGTTCCAGCCCATGGCCTTCACGATGTCCACCATAGCCTGCGCCTGGAAGGAGTCCGGCGGCACCACCCGCGAGAAGAAGTCGTAGCGAGTGTTGTCGCTCAGCTCTGGGGCGGTGGAGGCGTAGCTGATCTGGGGGATCTGTAAATCATGACAAGCATTGATCAGATTCACTGCATGACCCTAAAACGAGGATTCCATTACAGACCTGTTGAGCTAGGGGAGGTTTCACCTTTTAAGATGATTTTTAAACAATAAACCATACTGCATATAAACATTTATTATCAAATGTAATCTTTTTCTTTCTTTTTTGCATTTAAGGGCTGTGAAGAGTAGGCTGAGAAGGTCAGGCATAATTCATCAGCTTGTTGATTCACCATCCTTACATGTGAAGCTCTGAACAGCTTATTACACAACGTGAAGTACCATATCAAACATATCAAATACCCCTATTTTTGGCTTTAAAGATTGCTTTGGATGCTTTTAAATGCTTTGTGTGTTCTTGTTTATGTAAATCACTTTGAAGGACCTTGCCTTCAGAAAGGTTGACAGGGTTGCCTCTCATGCTCAAACAGCACCCATGCATGTGTAAACTTATAATTTCCTGTTGGCAGGCAGAATGCTGCGTTAATTTTAAGATACATAAGTCAGTCTAAAGGCTCCCAGAACAAAACCACTACAATAGCAGCTCTGCCCCAAAGATGCACCCTGTGCTCCTCACTACTGCTGTGTAAAGCAAATGGACCAAGCATAAAGCTTTTGGCTCAGGAAAAATGTAGGAGAAGATTAATTTGCATTAATTATTTATTATTTCCTTAGCCATGCAGCTGATGTTATGGTTTTGTGTTAATGTCCTCTCAGAGGTTTGACGAGAAAGTGTATAAAGATACAGCAAAAAAGTGAAGCACATTGGGAGAGACAAGATAACCATTTCTCAGCAGTAAACCACACACTATGTCTTATATATATATATATATATATATATATATATATATATATATATATATATATATATATATATATATATATATATATATATATATATATATGTCTTGCTCTTGGCTATATGCAGCATATATTTGGTCACAGAAAACTCTGTACCCACCACAACATAAAGCCTTCAGTTTACAGTAATACACATTGAGTGAACAACTTAATATATTGAGTGAACAGTAAAATCACTACATTGAGTGAACAGTTTAATCACATATCAAGTGAAAAACTAAGGCTCTGTTCGAAATAGACTACTACATACTGGATACTGCATACTGGACTCAGTATATACTGGATACTGCATACTGGTCCTCGTAGTAGTATGCAGTAAAGTTTGCAGTATGTGACAAAAGCAAAGCATACTACGGGGTCACGTGAACGTAGCGTTGCATGATGGGATGCAGTACACCACGAAGATAGCTCTGTTCGCGTACTGGAATATTTTGCGGAAGTAGTAGGTCATCCGGGTATGTTTCGCGTACTGGAAAATTTCATTTTGGTCACATACTGCATACGGCATACTGATTTGGTGCTCGATCAGCACGCCAGTAGTATGTAGTAGGCTATTTCGAACACAGCCTAATTTTTTTAACGTTTTTAAGTATGTTATGGAGTTCCTACTCAGCACTACCCTGCACTACCCTGCTAAGGCAAAATAAATCTGAGATATTTGGGAAGCTCAGATCAATTAAAATCAATTCATGGCCATAGTGAGAGATTTTATGAAAATCCAGACTTTTAACATTGTAACAGTAGGGTAGGATGGTTGTTAAAAGGAGGACATATGAGACGGATGTGTGACAACATCATATTGAAATACCAAACAAAAACCATATTATCCTGTGATGTAATCATTTACTCAGTAAATCTGGCAGCTACTTGTATTATATAAGTATGTTGTGGTGCACAGAAGGCATGAAATCTTTGCTACTAATCAGAAGGATGTGTTGACCACTAATACTGAATTCTCTTTATTTTTGGTATTTCAAATCAATCCTGTATTTCCAAACCAGTTCCATGTCCATAATGCTACGAAAGGCAGTTTTGTTGCAATTAAGCAGACATATTTAAACATATTTTGTCCATTAATTATTTTAGCTGGGACTGCTGTAACAAAGGTCTTTACATTTACCCGATAAATTTACCTTTACATTTACCCAAGGCTCTTGAACGTTTAGATCTTTGTGCCGAATTTCAATGGCACTGAACGTCCAGCATTCTCCTGCATTAAATCCTATTTGATAGATCACTAGCAGTTTGTCCTTGTATATATGCTCTGCGATTACAAAGGTAAAATATAGTGTGCCATAAGTGTCAGTACTCGGGCCCTTTTCATTATATATGCTATTATTTGTAAGCATGACATTAACTTTCATTGTTTCATGGTCAATACTCAGCTATATACAGTGGGGAAAATAAGTATTTAGTCAGTCACCAATTGTGTAAGTTCTCCCACTTAAAAAGATGAGAGAGGCCTGTAATTGACATCATAGGTATACCTCAACTATGAGAGACAAAATGTCAAAAAAAATTGAGAATATCATTTTGTCTGACTTTTAAAGAATTTATTTGCAAATAATGGTGGAAAATAAGTATTTGGTCACCTACAAACAAGAAAGATTTCTGGCTGTCACAGACCTGTAACTTCTTTTTTAAGAGGCTCCTCTTTCCCCCACTCATTACCTGTATTAATGGCACCTGTTTGAAGTCGTTAACAGTATAAAAGACACCTGCCCACAACCTCAAACAGTCACACTCCAAACTCCACTATGGTGAAGACGAAAGAGCTGTCGGAGGACACCAGAAACCGAATTGTACACCTGCACCAGGCTGGGAAGACTGAATCTGCAATAGGCAAGCAGCTAGGTGTGAAGAAATCGACTGTGGGAGCAATAATCAGAAAATGGAAGACCTACAAGACCACTACTAATCTCCCTCGATCTGAGGCTCTGCGCAAGATCTCAGCCCGTGGGGTCAAAATGATCACAAGAACGGTGAGGAAAAATCCCAGAACCACAAGGGGGGATCTAGTGAATGACCTGCAGAAAGCTGGGACCAACGTTACAAAGGCTACCATCAGCAACACACTACGACGCCAGGGACTCAGATCTTGCAGTGCCAAACGTGTCCCCCTGCTTAAGCCAGTCCATATCCAGGCACGTCTGAAGTTTGCTAGAGAGCATTTGGATGTTCCAGAAGAGTATTGGGAGAATGTCATATGGTCAGATGAAACCAAAGTAGAACTATTTGGTAAAAACACAACTCGTCGTGTTTGGAGGACAGTGAATGCTGAGTTGCATCCAAAGAACACCATACCAGCTGTGAAGCATGGGGGTGGCAACATCATGCTTTGGGGCTGTTTCTCTGCAAAGGGACCAGGACGACTGGTCCGTGTACATGAAAGAATGAATGGGGCCATGTATTGTGAGATTTTGAAGACTGTGTAAAGGAGCTAAAAAAAAAGAACCAGTAACTCGGCGGTGTTTTCAGGTACACCCATAACTTAGATATTTTTTAGGTTTTTTGTATAAAACTAAGGTAATTGGCATAAAACTTAAATTACTTTAAATATTCATTTTGAATGATCTGGCCCCACAGTATCTGAGTTAACTCTTCAAACCTATAATCCATGTGTTTTCTCAAATCCAGGACTGTGTTCTCAAAATCCAGGGGTTTCTCTTAGTTCTTAGAGTTAGTAAGATTACAGCCGGGGTAGAGCTAAATCCTATAACGCCCATGGTAGAAAAGCCTGCCAGCTTTAATTCACCCAATGTTTAAAATCTATGATATTTAATAAGGCTTTAGACCAGCATCCTGCATATAAGGTGCAAAAGCTGAGACTCCCAGTCATGGAGTTTTCTGGTAATCTGAGGTGTTGATGTTGACTGGTTACTTCATGTACGCAGGTTTATGATGAAGATGTGGGTGGAATTCAGTGTGTCAGAGTGCCTTCGGCATTGTGGGTAACCTCTGGCCTTCCTTTCAGTTATGCCGCTACATTTAAACATGGCTGAGGTGCGAGCTGCTGACTGGTACATGTCTACGGCTCATGTGTTGTTCATATTTACAGATCTACCTGCATCTTAGCATTTTATCTGCATTTTGCTGTGGAGGTGATGCTGGACTAGAACACTGGACTAGAACTGCTCATCGGTGATGAAGAAACTGAGACGATGCCAAAAAATGTCCCTGTGCTGCCAGTCGATGAACTGACGTTGCCGTATTCATCCACCCACTCCATCCTACCCTAGACCTCATGTAAACATCGAGACTGAGTTACATGGACAATAGATAGTGTACGAAAGCATGGACTGATCACAAGCCTCCTGCCCGCTGCTGTTGCTGGCAGGAGGAGACGGTTGGGGAGGGGGAGGGAGGTAGTGGGGGGGTTGGAGGGACGGGGGAGGGGGGATGAGGGGTGCAGAGCGGTGTGTCCTTTCACAGGTACAAATGGGCCCCAGACAGCCTCCATAAAACGTGAGTCGTTCATGGAGCCTGTGGATGTTTCTCCCCTCTCCACCCCACAGAGTTCAAACTTTTACCTCCATACAGGAAAAGCAGAGAGGCCGCACCTAACGTAGCACTCCCAAATGAGAAGCCATAGGGTTTGTCTGCAAGCTGTGGCTCTATGCTGCTAACGGCGAGGCTGGGCAGGGATGGCAGGACTGAACGTTATCCCACCAGAACCCAACTGCACCATCTCAGCTGTATCTCACACTGCCTTTCAAGGTTTTACATTTAAATATCTCGAGACGAGATACTCTGAAGAGCCCTATGGTCAAATAGGCCAATAAGGTTTCTTACATGCTTACACATATCTAGAAAGTTGGGCAGTATGGGGGCCGAGGCTTTGAATGTGACATGCTGGTGGAATATAGCAGCTGTGATATATGTCATGACTGTCTTTCCTCTCACTGTTTCTCCCACCTTCTTCCCTCATGAAGCTTCTGGTCGCCATGTAGGTATAGAACCTTTTTCCAGATACAGAACAGTACCTGTACTATTTTTAATCCAGTGTAAATTTATACACAGATTTCTGTTCTGAAGACTATCAAATGACTCCCTAATAAGGAACATAGAGAAAATTACTGTAACAATGTTTAATTTTGCAATACTGCTAGTCTAGCGATGTTTCTTATGTTTTATTAACAAAAAATTAATTCCCTAAATACATGAGTAATTTGAGTAAAAACAGGAGACAAATGTATTTTTTTAAGAAGCCCTCACTGAAGCCATTACTTACGAACCTGTGAGTTGAAATACTGTCTGAACCTTTTAAGAGAACTAACAAAGTGCGTTCCTGTTCCTCTAGCTCCTACACTATTCCTCTCAGCAGTCAGCCCCCATCACCTCAGCACAGTGTTGTATTTCCTCAGGAAAGAAGAAACCGAGTGAAAGAATGTTGTGGATTCGCTCGATTTAGAGAATCCCTAAATGAGAACTGAGAGATGCTCCCACCCTGTTAGCCAAACGAATGTATCACGGAAAAAATAACAAAACAATTATAAATTATGCTAATGAATGCATGAGGACAGGTGATGTGATCTGAGCCTAATCTCAAGAGAGTTAGAGAGTTAAGAGTCCTGATTACGGGCTTCTTCAGTATAAAAAGAATCTCATCTGCAATCTTAAAGTGTGCTGACTAATTGTGTTAATACATATCAGTGGTTAAGCAACCTCACCGCAAACAGACGCAGGACGTTGGCCACCATGATCGACACGGAGCTGGCGGATGCACCGATGACCCCAACCACACGCTCAGGCTTGGGGATGAGAGGAGGGTCCCCGTTTGAGCACCGCACGTCCGATGTGTCCTTCTGGATGAGAGCCTGGACGAAAGTGAGGGATTGCTCCAGGGCGTATGTGTCCCTGGAGCACGTGTCCAGGATCCGGGCCCCCAGAGTCACGTTGGGCAGCAGATCTGGGTCGCTGTTGATCTGGTCCAGGGCGTACAGCATGGCCTCCATACGGTGGATACCTTTCTCCTTCTTAATCTCCCCACACGGGACACCTGCTGGGCCCCGGGCGTGAATCGGGAAGAGCCCGCCGAGCGTGATGTCTCCCTCAATCTTTATGGAGTGGGGTGGAACATCGACGGAGGCCCATGACTCAGTGGAGAAGCCCAGCACTACTGCCCAGAGGAAGGAAACTGGGGAAACCAGGAGCGCAGGAGTGCCCAGCACTGCTAGCATCGTTGCCATACCAGCAAGCTCCTCGACTACTGTGGGAGGATTTCCTGCCCTCTACACATCACTCCTGGGGGGGATGGGGACATGGTCATATGGCGTGCATGCTTCTCAAAAACGCATGCTGAATGATTGTACAAGAAAATAAACGTTGGGGTGCACTGCTTCCAGTAGACAAAATAATACAGAGATTAGGGCAAAGGTCAAATTAGAAAAAGCAAGTGTAGCAAGTTTCACAGAGCATTGGAAGAGAAATTATGTAAAAAAGGTGGCGATGAAGACGAGGAAGAGGATTAACTCATTCCGTTAATATTATTTTATCTATTTGTATTTTGGAATATCCAAATCTGAACACTGAGGGAACACCTCTTGGATTTAGTAGTGTATAATAGTGTATAAGTATAGTGTATAATATAATAGTATATAATATAAATGATCAGAATTTGTAGTGTATAATGGTAGTGTATAAGTAATGTATAATATATAGTAGTGTAGGCTATAATATAGTTATCAGAATTAGCAGTGTATAAGTATATTGTATAATATAGTAGTGTATAATATAATTATAAGAATTAGCAGTGTATAATATTTTTATCAGAAAAAGAAATGCGTTTTCCCCATTCAGTTCTAATGATTTGATTAACAAGACATTCGTGTATTGATTTCATTTATTTTAACTGCTACTTTCAGTCAGTACAACCTGAGGACAATGAGAGGTGGAACTTTTCCCCCATAAACTGTAGTGACATTGAAGCATCGCACCCCCAGTTGTACAACGAACAACGGTACGTAGGAAGGGACGCTTCTCTGTCGGAGAACAATTCAAACAGCGAGAACCTGGTTAATTTAAGACAATCTTAATTTGATTAGAGTAAAAGCCATTTCGGTCCTTACCTGAGAATGTAATTTTGCACATCCCCATTGGGTCGTCAGGTGGTGGTCTTAGTAGTACGCCTCCTCCAGTCGTTAAATGCTTTTCGACGACATGACCGAATCATAACTTGACAATAACATATTTTCTAATTGTAAGAAAATTACTACACTGTCAACGGTAACTCTGATGGTGTCGTCAAAATACAACAACAAATAATAAAACCCCAAGCAGCAAACGGCGAATAGTAACAGCGTTAAGGCTGCAGCTGAAGCGTTATGGTGGAATTATACAAAAGTGTAAAAGCACATATTCCATCTCAGATCCTAGAAACCTCAGCCAAATCCCTTAAAAGCTCTCTCACGTTCTCGTGCTCTCCGCGCGATAATGGGTACAGTTTGGGATTATACACGCATCTGAGAAGGATCTGGGAGGAGTATATATTTATATAAATTAATATATACTCCTATATCGATAAATAAATAAATAAATAAATAAATAAATAAATAAATGTCCCACGAAGTCTAAATCTCCATCTGTACTTAGAAAAGGTTATTTTATTTTTTTAATGCTGTTGTCTAAAGGCAACAGGAGAGATAATAATATGATAACCGTTAAGAGATATTAACATAAGTTACTGATGTATAGATTAAAATCTTACGCAGCAGCGCTTTTAGTAGAAGTCTGTCTCTCTCTGTCTCTCTCTCACACACACAGATAGATAGATAGATAGATAGATAGATAGATAGATAGATAGATAGATAGATAGATAGATAGATAGATAGATAGATAAAGAGATTCCTCGCTGTGTTTGGAAATTAGATAAATGTGTCAGTCTTACCTCACATAATTTTCATGATCATGTGGAATTTTATCGTGGAATTTATGGAATGTGTCTTTTAATTGAACAAGTCACACTATAATTTTCATGTTTTATACTGGACTATATCAAATAACAATTTCCATTATTTCAGGATGGTAAAACACTTTTTGCAGGAGTGAACCGAATGACCGGCAAATGTAATATGAGTCTGCCCTCTAGTGTTACAGCATGGTAAACCACCGAACGTGCTTCATTGATTATGTGGTGTTCTATGTAATGCACTTGAAAAAAAAAGACAGAATAGTTTGTTATTTCACAGCATTGTTTTGTCCAAATATGCATTTCACAATAAAAAACATACAAGCTGTTGTCTTGACCTCTGAATGAAGTCCAAACATGTACCCTGTAGCCGTTGCCCTAGCCCAGATACACAGACTTCTCCAAGCCATCCTCAGCTCTGGTGTATTCGAGGTGAGATTTCAAGTAACGGCTTTCGTAGGACGCGCTTTTGCGCACGTACTCAAGGTAATCTGGAGACCCTGGACAGATGACATTGTCAGCTAGCAGAACGCTGCCCTTCTGAATAAGCCCACACTCCTAGAGAGAGAATAGGTACAAACAATCACAGGACAATTATGGAGCATCACAGTGAGACCACCTCACATAAAAAACAAACAGTACCAGGTCGGGACAGGATGGTGAAACGAGGTTACTGGCGGACTGGTGTTACCTCTAGCAGTTTGATGTCAGGCAGGTAGCGATCTTTCCAGTGATCCAGAAAAACAAAGTCAAACGTTTCAATCCCAAAGCGCTCCCTAAGGTGTGGGATCAAGTCCCCAGATGCTCCCTCCACTATATTTACCTGGGGAAGGTGTAAGAGAACCCTTTAAGTCCCTGGGCAAGAGTCCTCAAGCTACATGTGTGCAGTTATGCATATATATATATATATATATATATATATATATATATATATATATATATATATACATATACATATATATATATATATATAAAAGTCAAGTGGTGTCTGGATGCTTATGCGTATATAAATACATATATATATATATATATATATATATATATATATATATATATATATATATATATATATATATATATATATATATAGGTATTTATATACGCATAAGCATCCAGACACCACTTGACCTTTTTATTTAAACAGGTGATTTATTTAAGAGCGCATAAGGCACTTTGTGTTGGGAACAAGTTAGTCAGTTAACGTATGAGCGTACACAGTAGGTACAGTAGCTGTGCATCACATACCGTGTCCTTGAGGCCTGCCCAGGCAATCACCTGGCGGGCGACTGCAGCATAATCCGGGTTAAACTCCAGCGTGATGAGGAGGCCACCAGGGGGCAGCAGGCGGGCGATGCGCACGGTGGAGTAGCCACAATACGTACCGAGTTCCAGCACCGTCTGAGGATTCACCTCACTCACCACTGAGTCCAAGATCAAGCCTAAGAGAGTTCAAACACACACATACACACGGACATAAATGCACGTACATTCATACGGCCAGACGCTCGTGACTAAACGGAAATCCACTCACCTTTCTCGTCGCCCACGTTCATGGCCCACTCCTGGTGCCTGCAGAAGTGGTCAATGGCAGAGATCACGCTGACACAGTCCTTCTCGGTGGCTCTCTCCTGCACAGCTCTCAACAGACGCTAAAATGAAAACAGGTAACTAAACAGGTTGGAAGAGAGTTTCTTCAAAGTCATAATAGAGAATGAATAGCTTATATAAATAACTAATGCATTGTGTAATATTATTAAAAATTTAACTATGATTGCCATGGTATGGTTGATGTGTATACACGCAGTACACGTTTGCCTCCGTCACCTGTGGTCTTGTGGTCCCAGTAAACGTATCAAGCACCCTCTCCACAATGTCGCAGTGCCACAGCAGGGCTAGACTGCCGTTGAACTGCACTACAGCAGGGATGAGCCAGGACCAGAGAGCATAGAGCGCCCCCAAGAGGCCTGCACAGGACAGTAGTAGCAACAGCCACATAGTGGACTAGTGGGGGGAGGGAGACAGGGAGAATATCAGAGAGAGAGAGTGTGTGTTAGAAAGAGTGTGCGCTAACAGCGGACCATACAGCACACAACCTTAACTCACCACAGGAGCAATGATGTGTCAGCCACACTACGCTACACTATACTGTTTCTGTTACATCTTAGCCTGAAAATCCGCTTGTTTCCTCAGCATTTTATTAAGCGCCCAATAAATTCATCAACCGCAATACAGTTTATTGAAATCCTCCCAGATTTAACTACTTTGGCCTTCTCACCATCAGATCCAGAGGAGTTAGACAGTCTTAACCAACTGCTTAGAAAATACCTGCAGATCAGCTCAAGATATACTAGTAGCTCCATTCAAATATAAAAAGGCCAAATTAAAAACGCTCGCTTGTAAACTTGAATAGTAAAGTCTTTATGTATTTATTTAATAATAAAATAGTGAATGTTAGACTAAATCTAAAACCTTTTATAGGAAATCCAAGTGGTCTGTCATCTGGTGTGGTTGATATTGAACAAAAATTTGCATTAGAAGAAATTATTGAAGCCTTTCGTACACTCCCACAATTAAAATTGGAGAAAATAATTTCACTGCTATATTGTAGTACTTGCACTTTAGACTCAATTCCATCAAAATTACTCAAAGAGGTATTACCAGTTGTGATTGAACCTGTTCTAACGGTAGTTAACTCATCCATTACCATAGGTCACATGCCCCAAACTTGTAAACTAGTGGTCATTAAACCTCTGATCAAGAAACCAAATCTTGATCCAACTGTACTCTCTAGTTATAGACCCATTTCGAACCTATCATTTATATCCAAGATCATAGAAAAAGCTGTGGCCCAACAATTATGTTTATATCTGAATAAGAATCACATATTTCAAATGTTCTAATCCGATTTAGGCCCCACCACAGTAACTTCCCCATAGCCCTAGTTAAAGTAACAAATTATCTCCTTGCCTCAGATCAAGGCTATGTATCTCAACTAGTGCTTCTTGATCTTTGTGCAGCTTTCAACACAATAGATCACAGGATCCTATTAGAAAGGTTAGAAAACTGGGTTGGAATCTCAGGTACAACCCTTTCATGATGTAAATCTTAGTTAATGGATTGCTATCAAGTTGTAGAGCTCAATAACGTTCACTCCAAACGCACAAAAGTGAAATATGGCATCCCACAAGGCTCCATATTAGGACCACTGTTATTTACATAATATATGCTACCATTGGGCATAGTTACAACTAAACATGGTGTCAACTTTGGATGCACAGTTATCTTTCTGAGAGAACTCAGCGTGTATTCTTTAATGGTAGTTTTTCAGATAGTAAAAAATTAATTTGTGGTGTTCCGCAGGGGAGCTGTTTGGGTCCACTTTTATTTTCCATATTTTTAAATAATCTACTTTATGCTGCCAATAATTCTGAAGTAGTCATTCAGAATGACTGTTGATGATGTAACTTTGTTCTATGCGTCACCAACCTTGGCGGAGTTGAGAGACAATTTAAATGTTAAATTGCAAAGCATTGTTGAATGGGTGAGATTGAATAAATTAGTATTAAACATAGCTAAAACTAAATGTATTGTTATTGGTAGCAGGAGCGCACTTGCCAAATCTAATGAACTTAATTTGTCTATAGATGGGTTGACAATTGAGCAGGTTATTAAAACTAAATTATTGGGAGTCAAATTAGATCATTTGTTATCTTGGTCGGACCAAATCGATCATATTGTGTCAATGATGGGTAAAGGCATTGCAATTTCAAAGAAATGTTCTTCATATGTTCCATTGGCTGTCATGACTGATGTAGTGCGGTCACTTGTTCTGTCACACTTGGAGTACTGTGGAGGTCTTTTCTGGCTTGGAATATGCTTCCTATAAATGACAGGTTGATAATTAGTAGATTTACTTTTAAAAATTTACTTAAACAAAATTTGATTGAGCTTACATGAATGTTGGGGTGTTCTCTGTCTCTGTCGTTTATTTTGTGTTTAAGTTTTTGGATTTTTTTTCTGCCTTGTCCTTTTTGTTTTCTGTTGAATTTGTTTGACTTATGTTAATTTCTGATTGATTGTTTATTTCGATTGATTTTGTTTCTGTGTGGACCCCAGGAAGACTAATAATGGGGATCCTAATAAAGAATAAATAATAAAGAATAAAGAATAACTTTCACTGCTATGCAGAGGACACTCAACTTTACACATCAGCCAAACCTGATGACAAATCCAGAAAAATGGAAAAAAAAATTGAGGCCTGTGTAAGAGATGTTAAATGCTGGATGTCACAAAACCTCCACCATAATGGTGACAAAACGGAGGTTTTCCTTCTGGGCCCAAAGGCTGCAAGACAGAAAATACCAGATCTAATGCTAAATCTCGCAGACTACCCCATTACACCTGGCTCAGTAGCCAGAAATCTCGGCGTCATACTTGACTCTGACCTGTCATTTGATAAATACATAGACAGTACTACTAGGATAGCGTTTCTACATCTCTGTAACATTGGCAAGCTAAGAAATACATTATCCCAGCATAATGAAGAAAATTCACAAAACATTGTTAGCTCCAGATTGGACTACTGTAACTCATTTCTGTCATGATGCTCTAATAGGAATCTAAATAAACTTTAAGTAGTTCAAAATGCCACAGCCAGAGTTATAACTAGAACTAGAAAATTCGATCATATCAGTCCAGTCTCATCAGCCCTGCATTGGCTCCCAGGTAAATTCCGGATTGATTTTAAAATCCTTCTATTAACCTATAAAATACTTCACAGGCTTGCTCTTATACCCCCCCCCCCCCCCTCCCAACTATGGAATAACCTTCCAGAATGTTTCCGGGACTTAGTTTGGCATTTGGTAGTTAATATGCCCGCTTAGATGAAGGTACAGATCCAGGCGTTCATGGGCAAGGGGTTTAATGGTAAACTGGGGCGCTGGGGCCCAAGTCTGTGTTACCTTCTGGTTCTGCCCTTTTAGCTAGGCTGTAATAATTTAATGCCAGGGTTGGTGCCACACTCCAGAAATGTTCAAATTTCCTCTGTCCCACATACAGTCCCATACAGAGCTAATTGTCCCTTTCTTTTCCATATAGCTGCCGTCCTACCAGAGAAATACTGAGACATGGAAAGACAAGATTTTCCTGCTATCCACCCTGGGTCTGCCACCTCCTGCCTGACCAGTTATAGATGAAGGATCAACCCACTGCCCTGTCTAACCAGTTAAAGATGAAGGATCAACCCACTGCCCTGTCTAACCAGTTATAGATGAAGGATCAACCCACTGCCCTGTCTAACCAGTTATAGATGAAGGATCAACCCACTGCCCTGGCCCCTCTCACCACCCCGAATTCTGTGGGCATTCTGTGGTTCTTCTCTATGTTACGTAGGTGCCAGAAGTGGGATACGTCTGCTGAGCTAGAAGAAATCAACCTATGCATCAATGATCTTGAAGGTTGGTGGTGACGAAGAAATAGGGGAACCAAATCTTCTTCTTGCTGGATGGATCCAGTCAGGTGAGAGCTTGTACATCTGCTGCTAGAACAGCATGATGACCCAGACCACGGCCCTCCAGCCTCACACAAGAACTGTGGGAGCATAATGAAATGAGTACTTATGCAGATGAGCCCTCACGGACCGAGCCTGCTTTCATCCCACCACTCGTGTCTCTATTATTATTAGTTTTAATGAGATGGGTGTTTACTGATCAGAGAGGCCTTTTGCAGCCAGACCTCTCTTATTCAGCCAATCAGCGATGGCCACACCCGCTACATGCGTTGGGTTGGTGTTTTGTTCTTTATCAAAGAAATGAGAAATGCGGAGGGGTGTACCGACCCCTGGTCCCCCGCCAATCACAATCGGCAGAAGCAAGGAGCTGCTAAAGTCCCGCCCTCAAATTGAGCTTTAGAAATTGCATGGCAACAAGCCTTTGGCTCGGAGCAGTGAGGGAGATAGGGCGTGTCTTTCCTAGAGAGGGACCACGGCCATCGACACAGGCTCTTTGTATGAGCGCAGACACACACAGCCTTACTGAGGACAGTGCAACATGGAATTCTGCCTCATTGAGTATTCTCATTCTGTGGAATACTCACCTCTGATTGGTCAATCAAAGTGTCCGGCGGTCTGTGAATTCTACGTTGCTACAGGCAACGTCTGTAAGAGACTATATTGCATGTAACTGTTAACCCTTTGCAGCATGGTGGTCACTATTAGAAGTCACCTTGTTTTTCCTCATTTCTTAATTTGCATTGGTTTTTAAAGAGGGAACCTCTACATTTTCTGAAAATATTTCATGTTGTTATACAGACTCTTAAAACAGTAGCACACTGGAAGTGATGTAAGCATTGTAGTTTCTCTGTTTTTTGGAGGGGTCTGTCCAAAATGGCTTACCAGGTGATCCAGGTTGGTTTTGTATGTATGGCAGTTGTTTTTAATTGTAGATAACATATTATAGACTGAGAAAATAGAAAAAAATAAAAATAAAACTAAAACAATATACGCATTTATAGGGCTAAAATGGGGTGGTTTTGCCTAGTAACCACTGTGAAAATATGTCAAGTAGAGGGTCACATGGCTCAAAATTGGTGGTTACCCATAGTAACCACAGTGCATGTAGGGCAAACACAGAAATCACATGGAGAAATGGTGATAGACATTGAGCCTATATGATCAAATTCAACATGTTCATTTATTTATTCTAATTTAGAGATATTTTATACAGCTAAGTTGATATACTCTATTTCGCAGTGCGTCATGTCAAAACAAAAAATGACTGCTGAGGAGGTAGCAAGACTTTTGGTAGAAGCCATTCCATCAGATTCTTGTAGTGAGAGTGAGAGTAGTGATGAGGATGATGAGGAAGATCAGGGCAGTTATGGAATCCAGGGAAATTAAAATGACAGCAGTAGTAAATGTGAGCAGGGCAGTGATGAGAACCAAAATAATGAAGGTCAGGGCATAGACCAAGCAGCAGCAGCTGAGGGCCTCAAGACAAAAGCAGGGGGAGTAACACTGTGACTATTCTTATCCCAGAATGTTGTGAACAAACTGGTCCAGTTGACACTGATGAATTGACCAGTCCAGTAGACTTTTTCATGTGCTTATTTGATGAGGATATTTTTGAGCATATGACATTTCACAGTAACCTGTATGTCACATAAGCAGGGAAAACTCTCCAGCCTGTCACCACTGAAGAAATTAAATGGATGTGCAGAGTGCAAAGTTGGACTTTAAATCAATCAGCTTTTTATCACAAAAAATGAAATAATACAATGCAATCTTACAGGAAGCTGAGAATTAAATGAAAATGTAAATAATTTAGTAAGCGCCAATTAATGCACAGTGGAAAACCAGGGAAAGCACCTCAGAAATGAACTTTGACCCTGAATAAAAAAAAAAATACCCCAATTTTTTTGTTTTAGTTTAATGGTTTGTAACTTGTTCATATCAATAAATTTGGTATTTTGCAAAACAAATTGTGTGTCCACCACCAAAAGTACCGGGTCTACAGCTGCCCTGGTAGCACTAGAGCAGAGCAGGAGTATTAATCCATATGGTCCCTGGGTACAGGAACGGGCACCAGGGTACAGCTCCACACCTTCAAGGTGTTTGTACCACGAGTGCATTTCTAATAAAATGAGAGTGTTCAGGCAGCAATAGAGAGGGATGGTATTAAAGATGTTATCTTGACGGAGGACGTTGGTTTTGTGTTGTGAACAGAAGCAGACAGGACCTTGAGCTGTGCTGACAGCATGATGAGTAGAAGCATCACAGAGGGTGATAATGTGCAGATGGCAACATACAAACACGGCCAGTAAAAGCAAACCCTGATAAAGCCCATAGGTGGCAGCTTTGAATATCTGATGTGAACTCTGACCCTGAGCCGCATTGCAAATAAACACTTCGATTAAGAGAAGAGAACATGAAGAGAGGGGAAATGCAATCACGGTAGCACAAGAACAAAATGAAGAATGGTGAGAATGTGCACATTTCTACCACGCCAGATCAGAGCTGATAAGATACATAGAATGTGTAGGGAGTGAGTGCCTCCCTACAGAGACAGTAACAAACCCAAGACCCATTAAACCAAGGTTACGATACGTTCAGCTCATGGGAAATTGCTGAAAGAGATTCTAAAACAGTCCAGAACTACTATTAGTAAATCAATAAAGAAACACTACATTAGACAATGTAGAAAACGCTACAGCAGAAAACATCACATTAAAAAAAAACACATTAGACAATGTATAAAATAGAGTCAAAACCACTCACTTTTCCCTGATAGCTGAACCCTTCGTTACTTTGGGAGTTGCTCTTCGGTTCAAAACTTTGTTTTTAGCTTGAAATTTCACTGGTCACAGGCAAGAACAAGGACCCGCATTCCCAACAAATTATATCTGTCCCTCCCTCTCTCTCTTTCTCTCTCTCCCTCTCTCTCTCCCCCCCTCTCTCTGTCCCTCCCTCTCTCTCTTTCTCTCTCTCCCTCTCTCTCTCCCCCCCTCTCTCTGTCCCTCCCTCTCTCTCTTCCCCCTCCTCTCTTTCTCTCTCTTCTCCTGTCAGGGAAAGGTATGTAACGTTAGATTGGATCACTCTCCTTTACTTGCACACACTTGCACTCATGCACACCCACACACACAGCTTATGAACTCAACAACAGCAGACCGACTTAACGGAGCTGCCTGTGTGAACTGAGACAGGGCATTATACAACTGAAACAAAGGGTTGCCAGCAGCTCCTAGCACCCAACCAATCAGAAGCCTAAGCAGGTATGTGAGGAGTTTCAGCTGCAGAGATTCACCCTTTGCACTGCTGGTTTTAAATTGTGACAATGCTAATTTTATTAATTGTATTAAAAGCTTTTTTTTAATCTTGTTCTTCTCTACTACAGTCATCTCTGCATGGAGGTTCCTCCACTGAACCATTAGGAGAGTTGTGTGTAAAAGTGCTGGCTGTGTTATAGCTGACCTTGTGCAACTCAACATGCTCCAGGTTACCATTGTTCTTAATCAAGTCATCAGTTTCTAATCCAATCAGGATTCCTAAACACACATAAAAACTCTTCGTGCATGATCAGCTTTAAATAATACAAACACCTGCTGTGGCATTGCAATGAGCAACTAATGTAGTTAATCCCGATTCTTTTGAAACGTCAATTTTGTGAGATCTGCACATGTGCTCTTACTTGGATTCAGTTTGTTTGGTGTGCATTGCTTTTGCCCTTCAGAGCTTCTCTTCAGTCTGAGCCTGGACACAGTTGCTCTTGACAGGCTGCATGTCTGCAGGTCTCCTGCCGGTCATAATCCATAAAGCTGTAAGCCCTCTAGGATCCTGCAATGCTATGCAAGAAACCGCAGGTTGTTAGTCACGTGCTTTAGATCAGATGTGGATAGTGAGATCCACTCTTCAAATCCCGTCAGTAATGTCATCTGTTCCTCTGTATTAGGGTGGTGGGGTGTGATAAGCAGCTCTTTGCTTAGCTATACTTGATTACTATACAACACAGAAAAGTACATACAACTTTGAGAGAGATGAGGAACTATATGACCCACAATAACAATCTGTATACTGTAACATATCAACAGAGATCGTAGAGATCCCACAAAATTTTTTCAACAATGTATATTGTGCAGTGTTATGCACACAAATGTGTGTGTGTGTGTGTGTTTAAGGTTGTTAAATCTGGGCAGTTAGTGTCAATTTCCTCCAAAATAAAGAGCCTTCACCATCCTCTTCCTCTTAACAAGTCCAGCTCCTTTACTCCAGCACCCAGGTGTGATTGCTGAGAATTAACCACTCAAAAGCAGATAAGGATTCATTCATCCTAATAGGTTATGCAACAAGCACTGATTACCCAGGGCTTCTCAGTGGATCTTGGGGTTTCCCATCATAGCGATGATTATGATGATGATGATCATGATGATGATGGTGGTGATGAAGAACTCCTCTAGTCTGAGGAGTAGGAAGAGGGAGGGGTGGGGCTGCCCCACGCTTCTCCTCCCCATATATTCCAGTTCGATCCATCTTCTCCAATCATGTCCATCATTGAATTGAATTTAATTGAATTGAATAAACTTTATTGAACCCAAGAGTGGGAAATTCAGTTCCCCTAGGGCCCCGGTGTAAAGCACTGAGATCCCAGAGTGGACACAGCATCAAGAGAGCGCCGCCATTGACAGATTAGGGGAGAAACATAGAGAGATAAACATTAGGAGGAGACAAAAAAATATGACCACAGATTTTTCTCACAACAGGACAACAGTCTGTGAGCACACCAAAAATCCCCATAGCACATACAAGCATTGATAACACAGACAGTCAAGCAAAGAGAAGCGAGATTCATTCAGATAGGGAGGGGGGAGCCAGGGGCCTGGCACAGTTTTTGTGTCAAAGTTTGCGGTGGGAGGCGAGAGCCATCTCTGACAGTCTCTGTGTAGGAGAAGGAGCAGGTAACCAAGACAACGACCTTCTGGTAGAATTTTGTTTGGGTGTCAATGTAGATAAAACGAATGAGGAATTTAGCAAGGAGCCTGTCCTTGAGCACATGAGCACACGGAACCCCTTTTAAGTCCGCGGGTTCCCAACTGATCCAAATGATCCAACTTCACGCGTAGAGCATTAATACCATCCACGATCGAATTCAAGCTTTTACTAACAGTCACAGTCTGCATTCCAACAGCTCTACCCATCGCATCAATCATGTTGGGCAATTTTCGTGGGTGTTCGATAACTGACCCCACTCTTTTAATTTCCAGATACACCAGGGCAACGCCTAATCCAATCAGCAGATCCCCAGCGATCAAAGTTCCAAATAAGAAGACGTCCTCGACATCTTCCAGGGAGAGAGGCGCAAGACACACATTACGCCACGTCCCCCATGAGTCAAACACATATCCAGCTGAGAACGTCCCGTCCGGACATGTGGGTTCTCCTGCACCATGAATTGTGTAAATTGCGTGAGAGACCACTTAATCAAATCCATTTTCTTTATTGAAATTCGAAGAGCAGTGTCAGGGTACTGAGACGAGATAGAGAAGCTAAGCGAAGTGCAGGAGCAAGAGTGCAGGAGCAAGAGAAAGTGTGACTGCCTCTCATGTTCAAATGTGGAAGGGAGGATGTTGAGGAGACTCTGGTGGTGTTTGCTGTGACCCTGGTGGAGATTCTGTTCGTGCTTGCTATGACCCGAGTGGAGATTCTGTTCATGTTTGATGTGTCCCTGATGGAGATTTTGATGGTGTTTTGCTGTGACCCTGGTGCAGATTTTGTTGGTCTTTTGCTGTGACCCTGTGGAGATTCTGGTGGTGTTTGCTGTAACCCTGGTAGAGATTCTGTACTAGTACTAGTACTGTGGGTCAGAATCACACTCACTTCTGTTCACCAGCACTTATCAGTTAGAGGAATTTGCTTTGGTGTGATGATACTGAAGTATCATCAAGATACTGAGTAAGAACACAAGATTTACAGCAGACGTGAACAAGTCACTAAGTTGCAAGTAACAAGTATGTCTCAAGTCTTCACAATCAAGTCTCGAGTCAAGTCCCAAGTCAATACAATCAAGTCTCAAGTCAAGTCCCAAGTCAATACAAGCGAGTCTCGAGTCAAGTCCCAAGTCTTAAACTTCAATTCCTAGTCAAGTCACCAGATGTAATTTCAATATTTAACACAATTGATGCAGTTGATTAGTAGTATATTAAGTTAGTCAGACTAACTAATGTTAGGCATTTGAGTGTTTCGGTTGGCTTATGTGAGATGTCATTGCAATTGTCGTCGTCACCTACCGCCCCCCCTCGCCTCAGTGACTTTCGTTCGTCCGTCCGTCCCCCCCGGTCCCCGCTTTCGAATTATTGTTGGTGCGGACAGCTCACACAAGTCAAGTTGCTCATGTGGACCCTTGTAAAGGTTAATTTTCGACCCCTGAGTTATCATATCCCAGCTAGCTAGCTAACCGTTATAGCATTATGTTAAATATACACAGCAGAGACTTGTTTGTGCAGCCTCAAATGTTGAACAGTTTGAAGTGGTTGCATCTCCATCTCTTATCCTGACTCCACATGTCTTGCATGTCACAGTTCTTCTTTTATTCACAACAGCATAATCTTTATAATTGAACAGGATAATTTTTGGGAGCATGTTGCTTGTCCTCTCCGCACAAATTCAACGCTGCTGCACCCCTCCCCCTCTCCCCCTCTAGGTAATGGATAAACTGAGCAGTTCTAATTTTACAGCACCATTTAATACAAAATGATCCAGTTATGTGATTCTATATTACTTGTTTATTGTGTTAAAATAAGCATTTCAAGTCTTTACAAGTCTTAAAGCTCAAGTCCGATTCCAAGTCCAAGTCAGTAAAGGTAAAGTCTAAGTCAAGTCACAAGTTTTCAGTGATGTTGTCGAGTCAAGTCACAAGTCATCAGTTTAGTGACTCAAGTCGGACTCGAGTCCACGTCATGTGACTCGAGTCCACATGTCTGATTTACAGTATGAACATAACAACATTAGAGATAAAGACACATCGCCCTCAACAAGATAGTATATCAAATGTATAGATAGATGCATAGATTTACAACACTGGGAAGATCTGGGAAGAAGAAACACAAAATACTTTGTGTGTATGCTACTCTTGCAGATATTACACCACATCATAGATCAAGCATTGACCAACTGCAGTTTGTTCTACTTTGCAGAGAGCAGGATTTCAAGCATTTTGGTCAAGATAAAGCCCTGGGTGCCCTGATAAAAGATCTTAAAGATCTAGAGATGGGCGGCATTGCTTTTCCTGATGGACAGGTTTGCAAGGGAATATTGTGTTCTATTGTTGGGGACAATCTAGGTGCACATAATATAGGAGGATTCATAGAAAATTTTAGTAAGAGTGAATACTTCTGTAGGTATTGTACCATTGACAGAGCAACTTTTCAAGCAGATCCTCTTTTCAAAGGCAGTAAGCGAACAGTGCAGTTACATAGAGACCACCTCCAGTCTCTTGAGTGATGATGCAGCTTTGAGTTGCAGTGGTGGTGTCAAATTTGATTCTGTGTTTAATCAACTAAGCTATTTTCATGTGTGTTAGCCAGGGTTACCTCCATGTCTTGGTCACAACCTTTTTGAAGGGGTTGTATCTTCTGATTTGGCATTATACATTTGTTATCTTGTAACAGTGGACAAGCAATTCACATATAGGGAACTGAATCGACAGATAAATCAATTCAAGTACTTAGGTAATGATGGTAACAACAAACCCTGTGAGGTTAGTTCAGGGGGAGAAAAGCTATCTGGCCATGCTGCACAAAACTGGTGTTTACTCAGGATGCTGCCAGTCTTAATCGGAGACAAAATCAGTAATCCAAGTGACAGTGAAATATGGAGGCTGATTTTGCAGCTAAGAGAGATTGTTGAGCTCATATGTGCACCAGCTATTTTTACTGGTCAAGTAGCCTATTTAGGAGTTCTAATGGTGGAATATCTGTATTCTCGATAGCAAGCCTTTCCTACTCAACCACTAAAACCCAAGCATCATTACCTTAGTCATTATCCTGAGCTGATCATTCACTTTGGGCCTCTCATACATCTATGGTGTCACGCTCGATGGAGGAGGCACGACGAGCGAGAATGGTGCAACACAAGACGTTTATTAAACACTTCTTGACGTGAAAGCTCCGTGCGGAGCGCAAGCCCAACAGACACACTCACGCTGACACGAAACTTTAGACAAAGACGAGCACACGACACTGCGCGAACGCACATTAAATAGGTGATTTACAAAGACCCACGTGACCTCGAGACAAGGCACAGGTGTAACTAACGAACACGCTCAGAGACAACCCATACCCACGGAAGTACAAACATGGACATAACACGCGTTGCGCTGCTCGGGGCTCCCGCTTGACTTGCTCCCGATGGCTTCCCTCGGGGAGCGTCTGCCCTTCTTCTGGGCGCCACCGGAGTCTTGGCTCTCTGCCGTGCACTGGCTGGGGTCCGCCTCGTATCCAAGGGCGCGCTGAACGCCCGCTTTGAACCGCTGGCTATACCAGAACCTCTTCGCACTCCCGAGGACGCCGACGCCTCGCCAGTCGCCGTCTCCATCTCCTCCTCACTCTCGGAGACGCTGCGACCAAGCGACATAGGCTCCTCCGGGGTCGGGCAGCGAGAACAGTCCATACCGCTTTCCTCCGAAGGAACCCGATGTTCTTCCCGCGCGGACTTCATGGTAGCCTCCGAGCACTGAGCGTCGCTGTCTTCCTCGCTCTCGCTATCTTGCTCGGAGGGAAGCAGGCGAACGGAGGGAGAGGGACTGGCTTTCTCCTGTTCGTCGGATCGCTCGGTGAACTCCGAACACTCCGATGGCGGAGGGCTGAGGTTACCCTCCTCCTCGCTGGAGTGCTCCGTCGGAGCCGAAGACACTGACGGAGGGGGGCTAACGTTGTTCTCCCCTTCGCCGTAGTACATGGTGGGTGACGAATATACCGATGGCGAAGGGCTGACGTCATCGCCCTCCTCACCATAGTAGACGGTCGGAGCGGAGAACAGGGATGGGGCGTGACTGGCTCCGTCGTCCGTCTCCTCCCCTCCCGACTCATCACTCCCGAACTCGTTCTCGGGTGGGGACATGACGAGGGAGCCCACGCTCACGAACAGAGGCGCATCCGACTCCTCTTCGGGATCCTCACTCCCGGACTCGTATTCGGGAGGGGTGAGGGCAAAGGCGCCTACACCCACCTCTAGGGACTCACTGGATCCCCTCTCTTCGGGGAGTACCAGGTGCGGTGCGCTCTTCTCCTCCTCGGGGCATGCCTGGGCTGGAGCGCCGCGCCTGACGCTCCACATCCTCTCGGAGGCCAGCAGGAAGCACGCTGCCCCTGCTGCGCTTTCGGCCGCCTGAGCCTGACGCAGCAGGCGCGCACACACGGGGTCCTGCTGCATCTCCCCATCGGGTACTGGCACCGCGCAGCGACGCGCAGGGGAAGCGGCGTGACGGCGCTTGGCCTTCTTTCCCTTTTTCCTTGCTGCGGTGTACCCTGGCATTTGGTCGGCTCGTCTTTATGTCACGCTCGATGGAGGAGGCACGACGAGCGAGAATGGTGCAACACAAGACGTTTATTAAACACTTCTTGACGTGAAAGCTCCGTGCGGAGCGCAAGCCCAACAGACACACTCACGCTGACACGAAACTTTAGACAAAGACGAGCACACGACACTGCGCGAACGCACATTAAATAGGTGATTTACACAGACCCACGTGACCTCGAGACAAGGCACAGGTGTAACTAACGAACACGCTCACAGACAATCCATACCCACGGAAGTACAAACATGGACATAACACGCAGACAACGTAACGGCACGCCCACAGGGAGGGGTCCGGAGCTGTTCCGTAACATATGGACTCTAAGATTTGAGAGCAAACATACATATTTTAAGCAATGTGCCAGAAAATTGCACAACTTTAAAAATCTTTGTGGAACCCTAGCAGAGAGACATCAGCTGTTGCAGGCATTTCTTTATGCTGGAAATTTTTTTCCAGCAGATGTTGCTGTGGTCAAAAGCGCAGAGTTTTTTTTAGGTGACTATAATGAATGAGATTAGACAATCAGTTTCGCATCTCAACTTTGAGTCTCTCAACACTGAGATAGCACATGAAGTTACAGTGAAGGGCACAAAATACAAAAAGAACATGTACATCTTGATTGGTGAACAAGAAGGCCTTGTAGTGGGAAAAATTAAAGTAATTCTCATTCGGGTTTAGAAATACATTTTATTACAGAGGAGCATCAGGCTGTGCGTCTTCCTGACATGGGTGCTTATAGTCTTAAACCATTAGGGAAAATGTGCTGTGTTAACCACAAGAATTTGCTAGATTACTACCCCTTGCCTGAGAACATGTGTGGGGCATGCCATTACTAATTCTTCACCATACCTTTCTGTCCTTGTACAAAGATGCCCCTCTTGATTGAAGACATAAAGGCTATCATTCTCAAGGCTTTGCCCAATATTTCTGAAGAGACTTGTGGACAGCTGATCTCTTTACTTCAGAATTGTGGAGTAGAAAATAAAGACGACCTACGATATGTACAACAAGTGTAACGGCGGGTGTAGGAGGCAGGCACCACGACGTTGTATGTGAACAATTAACATTTATTGTTGACTCAAACGTGTAAGCTCCGAGCGGAGCGTGAGCATCACAAACACCTCTCACGCTGACACGAAACTTTAGACAAAGACGAGCACACGACACTGCGCGAACGCACATTAAATGGGTGAATTACACAGACTCACGTGACCTCGAGACAAGGCACAGGTGAAACTAACGAACACGCTCACAGACAACCCACACCCACGGAAGTACAAACATGGACAAAACGACACGCAGACAACGTAGCGGCACGCCCACAGGGAAGGGTCCGGAAATGTTCCATAACAGAACCCCCCGCCAGGGGATCGCTACTCCCGGAGCGTCCCACGCAGCTGGAAAGCCCCGAACCAACACCGACGGGCAGGTCCGGAGCCGCCAGGATCACGAGCCTCCGAGAGCCGTCACCTCCGGAGGACAAATTTCGATTGGGGTGTGAAAATCACAATTGACAAAATATGGCACATTTCATTCATTTCATTTCTCGCTCTTCTCAGCGTTTGTATCCGCCTCCTCGCTCCGCAGCGCGAGCTGCTTTAAAGTTCTTTGATATGAAGGAGTTCAAATTCCTTTTTGCACTTTTTTATTAAGCAAATGTTTTGTCTTTGTTGCTTATTAAGGACATATTAATGCATTTATATGCAGATAATAGATGTATGTTGGTGCAATAAACATACAGATCTGAATTCATTTAAAATGTGTTCTTATTGAGAATAATTTGTAGTATCTTTCATATCCAATTATTTGAAGTGCGTGGTCATGTGGCCCTCCAATAATAGTGCTGAAAAAATTCTGGCCCTTTTTATCATGGAAGTTGCCCATCCCTGGTATACAGACACTACAATGACAGTCAATTTCATGGTATGTTAATACAATGGTAAAAATCTGTAATTCAGAATATAGTATAGAAACTGTAAAATTACAGTAAAGAGCTGGAAACCTTGCTGCCAGTATTTTACTGTATTTACTGAAATTCACGGTATTTTAATGTATTTTATACAACAGTAAGAAACTGTAAGTTAAAATACAGTACAGAAGCTGTAAAAATTACAGTATAGAGCTGGAAACCCTGCTGCCAGTATGTTACTGTAATATTACAGGTAATTTTTTTACAGTGAATGTATAGATATCTGTGTGCAAATTGAACTCAAAATTGTGACATCAAAGGTGCAGTTGAGTAAACACGAGAGTTCAGTGATACAGGCTGTGTGAGGTGCTTCAGAAGTGATTACTGATCAGCAGTGCAGGCTGTGTGAAGAGGCCGTCATTATGGTTTAGCGTTTACCAGCTTGACTGTAATGTTCTTAAGGGAGGATGGTGGTACAGCAGTCGTAGGAACCAGGAAAGAAGCTGCTCAGGCACCTGCTGGTTTTGGTTTTGAATGCTTTAAGCATTTTCTAGAGGGGCCTTCTAAAATAATTGGTAAGCGTGTGAACTTTCTCACGGCCTTTCCCAACCCTCGGGCAGCATTGGCACTGAGAAGCAGCGAGGCAGCTAACACCGCAGGATGACAAATTGATCCTCCTGCTCTAAAAGAAAACACTCTCACCCTCTAAAATAACACTCGCTCTAAGATAAACACTTAAAAATGCCATAAAATTAACTCACAAGTTCTAAAATAAACACACATGCTCTAAAATAAACACTCACGTGCTCTGAATTCTGCCCTTACATGCAAAAGAACAGAAGGATGTGCAACTTTGTTCAGGTGTAATTCTGAGGACATCTGAGCAAATAGTATTTAGAGATGCCAACCGGAACTCCTGTGGCTCCCCCTGCTGGTGGACAGATTCTTTGGCTCCACCTTCTGGCCAGAGAGCAGTTTCTTCCTCAAGCTCCTGGAAACAGCTTACAGCTGCTGAAATAGTGTGTGTGTATTATTACTCTTTGTGAAGTAAGTCTCATTTCCACAGGATGAAGCTCACTAAAATGTTGACCCTGGTTACGGCCGTGGCTACACTTCAGGTGATGAATGATGATTCCAGCTGATGAAGCAGAACAGCTTGCAGGAACCATAACTCCCATAATTCTGAAACATACCGATACATTTACTAACGCTTCTTCGTCTGATGCAGTCTGCTTTTTTGCCACTAGGGTGTGCTCTTCAGCAGCCTACAAGCCACAAAACGCTCTTTTCAGGATAAGTGTCATTAACTGCAGAAGTGGTTGCAGTCAAGGTTCCTAACCACCTAATCATCAAATGTCTAGGCTGCAGGTACCGGATGTCCAGTGACACAATTTACCAAGACAAGACATGCTGACACCAGATAATCAATGAAACAGCTTAAAGAGACATGAAGTATTCATAATAAATGGGGGTAGTAAATTGTTGCAAATAATATGCACTGTGTGTGTGTGTGTGTGTGTGTGTGTGTGTGTGTGTGTGTGTGTGTGTATGTGTGTGTGTGTGATGGAGAGAGAGAGCTAAAGAGAGAAAATATGCTTGTGTGAGAGTTAGTGTGTGAAAGAAAAAGAGAGAGAGAGAGAACGAGAAGGATGAACCACCTCTGCACCTCACCTCTATTGGATGAATAGAGGTTTCCAGCAGCTCTGGGGGAGGGTGTACCACTGTAAATGTGATATGATTCTGCTGGTGGGGGTGGAGAAGGGTGGATGTTAATGCTCTCTGTGGAGTGGTCAGTGCACTGGCTGGATCCTGATCAACACGTCATGTCTGTGAAAATATGCACTGCAGCCTGAACGAGTCGAAGCAACCACACACTGGGGCATCATGAGGAACCTGCACTGATCCTGCAGCTCTGGCAGCTCTGGCAGTGTTTTTGGAGCATTTGGTCAACCAGAGTGAGAACTTCACATTTCTCAGGATCACAAAGCCTGTACACTCACAGAAACTGAGCTGGTTTTTAGTATTGCACTGTGTTACATTTAATAATTACATCATTTGTGTTTCCTCAAATTTGACATCAAGTTCTTGTAGGCTGAAATGTCCACACGTTTTGGCAGACACAACTGACAACGCATTATATAACTGTCATAACGTATTTACAAAACTAAAGTAACGGTATACTGCTATAGCACATAGCGCAAATCCGATTGTAATGGAGTAAAAATCGTTTTCTCACCACATATTTACTCAAGTAAAAAGTCTTTCATATTAAAACTTCTGACAAGTACATTTTTTTCCAAAAAGCTACTTGAGTAAATGTAATGCGTTCCTACCCACCTCTGATATGACAGCTTTTATTGTTGTAACGATTCAGGGGTGGGTGTGACGCAATTGCAGAAATTTATGATTTTGTTAAGGAAAAGAGAACAAAAACACTAAACACAGGAGGGCCAACAAGCAATACGGTGAGTAGACTAGGGGAGCTATGCTAAACACTAGGGAGAGGACACAAACAAAGGGACCAGGGAGGAGGGAGGGGCTGGACGTGACAATTGTCATATGGACAATATTACTTCCAGTAATATGATTACAAAGTGGCATAACAAAATAACTAACAAACTTAACAACTTGACCCTGAAAAAATACAGGGGAAAGCTACTGAAATCTACATTGTTCACCCAGTGAGTAACCTCTACAGCTTTTCTTTTTTTCTCTCTCCGCTTTTCAGCGCCACCTTTATGTTTCGTAGATTGTTTAGACCCTGGCTTAGACTGCTCCATCTTTACGGCAATGCAGACTTATTTATTCACGTTTCAGTAGTGTCAACCGTGTCGCGGAGGGATCACATGATGAGCAGTGTCCGTGTGCAACTGGCGTCTCTCTCTTGACTCGACACTCGTGGGACACAAACAGGGAGATATAATTAATGTGGCATTAGTATGGACAAGGCTTTTCCAGTTTGTGACTACTTGTATTAGTAAGTGACACAGCGGCAGTATGTTTTCGTAGTCCGGCCTGGATTTTCCGGGACAAGTTGGTTTTTTTCTGATCTCCGCTGCATACCGTCAGCCTGCATCAACTGGCCCAGTCCGGAGCTGAGCAGGTTTGCCTGACTGGAGCGGGGGAGGTAATAGGCACCATTAAACAGCAGCGTGACTACGGGCCAGGGCCGCAGTGTGCGGCAATGGCTCCTCCACGAGCTGAGTTAAACCACCGGTGGCCGGCGGCCCAGCGGCCCACTACCCGTTGGCCCACCGGGGAAATCCCCAGTAGTAATGTATGGTAGTCCGCCCCTGGATTATGCCCACAAAGAGTCTAATTCAACCCAGTTGAAGTGGACTGAGGAGGCCCATTCAGCATTCAAAGCGCTTAAGGAACTACCTGCTCTGGGAATTCCAGATCCCCAGAGGCCATTTGAACAGACAGTTATAATAATAATAATTTTTTGTTGGTGCCTTTCATGACATTCAAGGTCACTTTACAACAATTAAAACATACAGTATGTAATAAAATTCTAACACAACAAACAGAGATAAAATAACTTTTGTTAAAGACAATAAGCCAGTTTCAACAAGTGAGTCTTTAGAGCAGTTTTGAATTCTGAATTAGAATGCAGTGTTCGTATGTGTGTGGGGAGTGTTGACGTTAAAGGAGCCTATATGACAAGTGTTTTGACTCAAGCCCATGGTGACAGAGAGCTGTAGCCTAGTCAGAAAAACTAGACCCCTTGGCTGCCCGGTGTGTAAGTGATAGCAATTGCAGAAAAGGCACTAGTAGCATCCAGAGACATAGTGGGGTACACCCAACCCACACTTCTGGTCAAACATGCTGTTTCTTGAATTTTACAGGACCAGAAAGTAGCACATTTATCCACACAGGGGTTTTGGAAACTATCACTCCCACCATATTATTCTGCCCAAGCAGCTGAGCTCACCGTTCCTTACCAGCTCAGGGTCAAAGATAAACCACCAACTAATCTCACAACTGTTGGGGCCATAGTACCGCCATCACAAATTGCAATCATCAAATGTGCCGCACACACCAGAACAGACAACACAGTAGCAAAAGGCAATGCCTTCACAGATGCCACAGCCCAACACACAGCCTCACAGGCTACACACACAGCAACAGAGAAGACACACTCCTAACAACCAGAGCAATACAAACACAAGCCACAGTGAAACAAAAACAGAGATGGGTAAAAGGGGGGTGCAAAACGTTGGGGGGAATCTGGATACACGCAGGGACAGGTAAGCTGTGTCTCCCAACAGCCTACATGAGAGGTAGGAATTGATAGAAATTGCGGTCTTCCCGCTTAGCAATTGACACTCGCACACGCAACTTTCGTTCGCCATCCCCCCCCCCCCCCCCCCCCCGCTCAACATCTGGTAGCCCTCCGCAATAACTGGTATCCAAGAAGTAGCTCCCAGTTCCAAAAAGGTTGGAGACCCCTGGTCTAAACGGTCTTCAGCGGTTGGCCACATGTTTTCATCCACATCACATCTGATGTTAGCCCTTGCCCTGCACCTGGGACAGAAACACTTGACATTCCTTATCCACCCCTGGCAGTCTTCAGCTGAAATGTCTCTGCAGCCGGCATCCATTGCATCCAGGAGAGACATTTGGTTAAGGGGCCCGATGATAAGACGATATGGCGGGAGTGTCAGGGCTGGCTCGGATGCCGTGCCTCCAGCCGCCACTAGCAACGATCCGTCACAGATGTTGACTTTTGTTCTGTTTTCTCCCGAGTACTTACGGCTTTATTTCTTACGCGTAGATTTTTCCGCGTTGTTTTGTGATATTTATTTTCTACAGTGAGCTCGCGTCTCTCTCTCTCAGTAGAGGGTTTTCCATCCACCGAGTTTTTGCGCATTTTGAAAATGCGCATGAAAAAAACTGGATGGAAAAAGTCCAAAATTCGAAAAAAGCCCCAAATATCGCAAAAAGATTTTTACGCTAGGAGGAGGTGGAAAAGTTAGACGATCGCATCCATAGGCGGAGCCAAAGGATGGGCCGGGGTGGCGCTGGACCCCCCTGAATTCTGATTGGCCACCCCAAGTGCCCCCCCAGATGACTGACATGTCACCGCATCGCACATCTTGTTGAGAGCCTGTTGCGTTTTGTAATCGGTAATAATAATCAATGCTCAATTTCATTTAGCACATGCAAGCAGCAGGCACGACGAATAATTTTTTTCAAACGAACGTGTTGTGCCAAATTCCGAGTCCCCTCGTTAGCACACGCATAAAGACGTTACAGTGATTTTAACTTAGTTCATTGAGCACTCTAGTTTTGTCCTAACTATATAATACTGCTGTAATACTGCGATGTCGTGGTCAGAGGTGAATTTCGGTATAGCCAGTGTGTATTTTATTTAAAATAATTAACACCCTTGAGCCAGTGTGGCTTTGGACATAGAATTCCGTGCCGTTTGCTGTGATGGATAATTAAAGTCTAGCTCTTATTATGTATCTGTAGCGCAGTGGTTCCCAAACTTTTTCTGCCGTGCCCCCCTTTAGTAGATGAGAATATTTTTGCGCCCCCCCCCCCCCCCTCCCTATTGACTAGGGATGCACCGATTCATGTTTTTCACTTCCGATACCCATTCATATCTATCTGAGGCTTGGTATCGGCCGATACTGATCCGATACCGATCTGATAAAACAGTGCTGAATCGACTTAAAACTTTTTTTTTTTAAACACAGACATACTGAATTACAAGTTTATTGAAAACTCTGCACCAGTATAGCACACTTAAACACACATAAAAACATGTAAAAAAAAAAGCACAACTTGCATTTGTTCAGTCAGGGCAATTATGAATATAACATTGAATGTAAAATACCAAAGAACCTGAAACAGACAAAAACAATAGGTTCACATCTTTGGTCAAACATGAAAAAAATAAACTGCAAGAAACCTTTGAAATGGTTCAAGAATTCTAAATATCATTTAAAATAAATAAGGAGATGAAATAAGAGAAACAGCAATACCTATGCGGCTAGTTTGCTAGCGTTGACATCACGCAGAGCACAAAGCATGTAACGGCCAGAAATATGTGTACTGTCTCTTTAAGGGAGCGAGTTGAGCGCGCGTATGGAATATTGTTGTTATTTAGCTTTCTGCCGTAGAAAACCACTGCTCTTTATTTTATCTTTATTTTATTTCTGTAAGTAACGCATTCAATGAGCTTTGGACAACTCACCAGTTCATGTATGAACAGTCAAGTAATGATGGAGCCCAGGTTTATTTTGGTCAACCAGCACATAAACGGACTAAGTGGAATAGCACCAGCGCGAGTACGAGTCAGTGATTCACCTCTTCTCTGTGTGCTTCGTGTTTCACTCGCCTGTTAACTGTCCAAGTTTTCTGTCCGTGTCGGAGTGTAACTCCGAAAAGCGTTACAAGCATAGAATTAGACTGAATAGATCTGTTTTAATGGATCGGTCACATTGTCACTGATACCCGATCTAGAATTTTTTCAGATATTAATATCGGAATCGGTGCATCCCTAATATTGACACATGTGCACGTTTTACTTTCAAGCTCCGCGCCCCCCCTGCAATAGCTCCGCGCCCCACCTAGGGGGCGCGCCCCCCACTTTGGGAACCACTGCTGTAGCGTCTTTATGCGGATAAACGAGGGTTGTCGGAATGCCCCACAACACCGGCTGAAAGCAAAAAGTGTCGCACGTGAAATGCTACAGAAACTGATCAGGAGTGAGTTTCCCAAAACGTTCTTAGCGCTAAGTAGGCTACTTCGTAACCTCGTAGGCCTACATTTCATTACGAAGTTACGAAGTACTTAGCGCTAAGAACGTTTTGGGAAACTCACCCCAGTTCAGTTAAATGTGTTCACTTCAGTAGATATATGCGGCTTTTAGCCCGGTGCAGCTTATAAAACATTTTCCATTTTTTTAAAAACTTTGAAGGTGCGGGTAATATTATGAATGAATTGTATTATAATTTTACATATTGTACATAAATAAATAGTAAAAAAGACACTTTTCTAGGAAAAATAATATTATACTACACATTACATCTACAGTGGTTTCTTTGCCCCCTTAAGTTTGTGTGACCGTATCAGTGATGTAAGTTACTGAAAATATGTACTCAAGTGCAATTAATTATTTCAAAAACAGTCACTCACTGATCGAGGGAATGCTGAAAGCACCTTTCCTATTTCGTATATTTGGATTGTAAGATATGCCAGAAGTAGCACATCTGTGTTTTTACTTTTACATGTTGTACATTTTGCACATTGTTAAAAAACTGCAAATTTCATACACAAATCTGATCTCCTGCGTGCTTAAGATGTACTTGATATGAAAAGTATAACATTTACAGATTTTGATTGCAATTGAATGATTTTTTAAAATATACATTGTCATAGTCTATGGACCCCCTAAAATAGCTTTGGCCACCCTCTGGCCACCCCAAGGATAAAAGTCTAGCTCCGCCACTGATCGCATAGCCAAAATTAGGAAAAACTGGATGGAAAAGGGTTTTTAAATGATAAACGTATCATGCCTCAAGTCATGTGGTTCTGTACATGATCGGGATGTAAAGATGGCAAATGCATACAAAAACAAGACTTAACTTCTCCATGTATAGAAAAGAAAAAGAAAAAAATGTTTCAAAACCTCAACATGCAAAAATGCGTAACTGTCAGATGGATGTAAAAACCACTATTGTTTGGCGTCCTCTCACGTGATCTAAAGTTTATTCGCATAACTGTAATTAATGGAAACAAGGCTTAATTCGCATTTTTTTCTGCCGAAACTTGGAAATTGCGCATTATTTTTTCGAAAGGTTTGAATGGAAACCCGGCTACTGACGATAGGCTCTGCCTATCTTACTCTCAGCGTGAGCCGGTGTTCTGTCGAGTTGTGCTACTTTGTCGAAAAATGCTTCCAGTTGTGTGTTTCCCATAAAATATAGCCTAACTCAGTATTATGACGCATTGTAATTATAAAATCAAGTACTTGCACTGTATGTATGGACAAGGGAAGCATCAATTTAAATCCATTATAGCTTCCTTATTAATATTTTACATACATGGGTAGCATATCTCGATAGCCTGATATCATACATCAAATCATGCTTCCCTTATCAAATCATGCTTCCAGTACAGACCCATGCACGTGTTTGCTGACAAAAACATAATTAAAAAGATAAGAAATTACTCACCTGAACGTAAACTCAACAGAAACAAATGACAAGCCTGTGAGTCTGCGCATGCGCAAAACCGCAAACTAGCACACGATGCAAAGCACAACTCGACAGAGCATCGGCACTTGGGTCCACCTCTCACAGTTTTTACACGCGGTTTGTAGGCCTACTCGTTGGTACCACCGCGTTACAGGGAGGAAAAGGAACCTATGTATTTGACCTCTGTAAAGACGTTCAGGGCATTTGTACATCTCCTTCATTCAGACACCTGCACAGAAGTTGACATAAATGACATATAGTTGAAGACATTGAGAGTGAAAATAATAGAAAATGTGAAATGTAAATGCATGTCAGTTAGCACTGCTCTGTTCATTTACTATAGGAAAAACAGGGTTGCCAGATCTCTCGCAATAGGCGCAGCATAGAGGAAGCATATAATACATACCTTCCCCCCAACCCATACCTACACACCCCCCATCAACATTTGACACAAACACCCCCCCCCCCCCCCCCCCCCCGTCAAAGTTTGACTCACACACCACCACCCTAAAACAAATCTCACTCCAAGTGAATTTGAAAAGTTGGCAACCCTGGAAAAAGCTAATTATGTTTTCTACCAGTATGGTACTGGTAGAATACCAATACAACCAGTAGTTTTAGCAGTGCTATCTGGTCAGCTCTAACAGGCTAGCCTTAGTGATCAAAGAAGGTCCATGAACATCCATGCTTCTGTATGTAGGTGTATATGAGCAAATCACATTACATGAGCAGGGTCTGATGTTAACACTTCCCACCACATCCTAGTTCTTCTAACATCTGCCCTCTTCTGGTGGTTGTAAATTGAAACTGCAAATCATTGTTGTTCCAGATTAGTAGCTCCACACATATTAATGCATATTAACACATGCTAACACACATTATCATTTCATGTAAAGCAAACACCAGCTCAGTGCCATCTGCTTTGAACAGAAATGTCTCAAGCCCTTTCAGTATGTTGCTGTGCTACACTGTAAGCACTAAAGTGTCCGGGGCTTCACTGTAAACCCACATGATGTTCAAACCTCCGGAGCTTCTGCCGTCTCCCCTGTCTAGCAAATCTCTGTTATGATCCTTCAGTGTAACGCTGTGTGACAATTTCCCCGCATGTAGATTTCACAGAAGCCAAACACATGCGATTGGCCAGTTCAGCTGCAAGCCTAGCAGATTATCAACCTACGCTAAAACAAAACCGCACTGCTCGTCGGATGGGATTATCCGAATTAGACAGGTTCTGCTGCTCGGAAGGAGATTAAAAATGATGTGTGTCAGTGTGTTTGCAGTGTGTATATGTGTAAGTGCATGTATGTGTGTGAATGATCATGAAATCCCATTTTTAAGAGAAAAATCCTATTTTAAGGGAATCCCTATCCAAACCCACATATGCATATGTATCCAGGTGTACAGTCCAGAGGGACAGAAATATTATTATATTTACTTTACAAAAGTTTCTTTCATTCAGAAAGATGAAAAATCACCAGCATGGAGAAGGTCTATATTCCCATTGCTGTAATCACAGTCTGTCTTGCTGATATGCAGAAATAAACCCTATTGGAACCATAGGTATACCTTGTTGTCTTGTGGCATTGTCAGGACTGTAACATAATGGAATAATGAATATCTATAGGCATACTCAAAACACAAAACTGAACTATTTGAAGCTGCTCAGTTACATGTTGAAACTGTTAATTTATTTAGACAATCCTTTCCCCAATTCCCACCACAAAAACTGTTGAATGCATTTAATGCATAATGAAGAATTCATGCATGTCTACTCTTCAAACCAGCCTGACCATCACAGACCCTCCAGCTGTACTTAAATGGTTCACCCCAAATGGTTAGCCATTTATCAAGACTTTTAAGCTACTCTTGTGAGTTTTATGCTAAGTTAAAGTAAAAAGCAATAATAACGTCATGCTATTTGTGCTATTAGTCATCTGGTGTGGACCAGAGGGTTCCATGTCTCGGTTCCTCTCAACGTTTCATCCTCTTGCTGTCAAGGATGTTTAACTCATCACTGTCAGCTCTGGGGTGCTCACTGGGGACCTGGGCCTGGAGTATCTGTATATATGATTTCTCTCAGCTGTTGAATGACAGCGCATGTTGTAAAAAGCACTACAAAAATAACTTTAAATTTGAACTTATGAACTTGTCATTGGAAGTTATAACTTATATTGGTAAGTTATAAAGTCATTGTCATTATAACTTATATGAGTAAGTTATAAAGGAAGGACTATATGATGGGAATTACAATATAAATAGGCAGGCTCATTAACTCAGTTAATGTTTAGGGTTAGGGTTAATGTAACTCATAATAGCTACAAAACTTCACTTAACTCTCCCTTACCTGACTTAATTGACACAGATTAGCCTAGTAACCTAGAAGACAGCAGCACAAAATAGTAATAGCAATGCCTCTATAACACATTTAACAGTCAGATTATAATTTAACATTTACCTGATGGGTACATTGTTCAAGTCTCTGGAGGTTTTTTTTGAGCATTTCCTCAAACCTTGTGTTGTATTGTAAATTTTGTATATCAAGTTGTGGATGGCAAATGCCTTCTCTAAATAAGAAATATTATATACAAAAGCAATGGTAATATTGTTTTATAGAGATACTTACATGCTAAATGAATAGAACCTTGGGTACTGCGCAGAAGTGAAATGCCATCAGGATGATGATGGAGGCATGACTGATGAAACAGTAGCTGAGTGTCTCATAACATTATTTAGTCCTTTGTACACGTTCTGGTTTGTTCTCTCGCATTCGATTGTGTTATGTGGCATTAGCACATATTCATTATAATATTCATTCATAACACTTAGGATAAGTAAATGCTTATCCTATTCTTTCATCAAAAAAAACCTACATTTACTACAAATGTACGATGCATTTTCTTTACGTTTCTATGAATAAATGTGTGCTTTGTGGCTTAACTGTCATCGTTGATGTATCACAATCATATGAAATTGTCTTTATTTTAATGTATCCTCACCTCAATTCTCACTTCCAGTGACACAAATACATCATTAAGCCCAGTTAGACACTTTCATGCTGCAGAGGCCAGAGAGGTGTGGGACGGTCTTGTAGTCACCAGCTAACTGAAAATATTAATTGGATTGTGACTGAGATTTTGATAAAATATAAAATACAGAAATGAACTGGAATGAAGTTCTACATAAAACAATGTTTAAAACAGAGATTATGGTGAACAAACATTTGCTCTTGTTAACATAATTTTTATTATGGTTGCCTTTTATATTTCTTAATGTATACTGTGTATATATGCACACGAAACAGTACAAAACTATTCTTCCATTAGAAATCCAGGCTTAAAACTAATTCTGAGAACTAAAGTGTCCAGAGGCAGCATTCTCATAGAGACCCGAAGCCCCTGTGTGTGAACTGAAGCCCAGAGTGAAGAGTGAGGAGTGAGTTTTACAGATTGATCTCAGTCCTGTGGCTCCGTCTCTGTCTACCCATGATGCTCTGCAGACTCAGAACATTCCCTTGCACGGCTGTTTTGCAGCAGACAAGAGTGGTGAGGTTTGTGGGGGACAAATTCACAGCAGGATGTGACAGAAGATTAAATATGACCCTGCTGAGGTTTTCTCTTAAACCCTGCTTTCCCCAATTTGAACCAACAATCCACAGGGCTTAGAGGGGTTTGGCCTGCATGCCTGTCAATAGTAATTAGGATCTGTGTGCAAGGTAACCACGCACCCCAAATGTCCCAGTAAGCTGCTTTGGAACCAGCAGAAATGTCAAACAGTAACATACATGACTCCTTGTGTTCTGCACATGTTTCACATGTAATTCATTAAGGCATGAATTGCAAGCTGTAAGAAATGCTAGTTAAACATGGTCCTTTCGAATAAACACTCTCTCAGTCTTTTCTGATCAATCATCCTCTAGCTATTAGGAAATAAGTCTGATTATGACTGATCAGCTGTCAGCATACAACATCAATCACATCACACTGGCCCGACACTGAAAAACAAAAGCAAAAAATAAAAATAAACACCCCAAAGACCTTTTATTTAGATAATAAGAATAAAAGGGCAATACAGTTTTGACTGATACATTTGATAGTCAAAATTTTAAAGAATTAATCTAATATTATTAGATATTAATATTAATAAATTATTATTATCTAATCTTATTCTCTCTATTTATTAATAATGCACAGTGCATGCAGAGTACATATTCTGTTGCAATTTAAGCAATGCATGTGGAATCAGATGCAATTCATGAGACTCATTCCATACCAGAGGGTCAAGGTTAGGAAGACCTTTAGCATTGTGGTCGTCATGACACCACGAGGGCTGTGCCTTTCTTTGCTTCTTAGTTTAGTCCAGCCTGCTGAACAAAAATACTGATGCAATAATACTCTCTCTATCCTGCGACGTCCCCTCTAAGAGATAAAGGAGGTTTGACTGCCATTGTGACCATGCCAAGCAGGATCTGTTATTAGGATCTGTTATTATGATCTGTTATTAGGAGTTATGCAAATATTTGAATCAAAACTTTTCTTAAATGTGTGTCCAACACCTACATTCGTATGACAAATGCTTAAAGTCTGTCACAGTTCAGTAGACATGATGGACAAAAGTTATTTATGTATTAGAAAAAGTATTCAGTGTATATATAACATGTTATGTTCCAAGGTTATATTAGAAATATTTTACTGTGATAAAGCCAAGTGGCAGGAGTGATCTGAAAGCTAAGATGTAGTCTGGGCTTAGTCTGGATTTGTCATTTGAAACAAAGCTTTAAAAATTCATGAAACTTAATATTTCACATATAACAAAGTATCAAAAATATTAACTCATCACTAGTAATAGAATTAACTTGTACAAGTTCCTCTCTCATTCATTACTGTTTTAGTTATTTACAAAAACAATTAATAAGCTAAAGTACAAACACATAATAGCTGCTGTTTTCATTGCTTTGTTTTAAACAAATAAATCTGCACTGCTATACCAATAACAAAAAATAAAATTAACTCCATAAGACCTAAAAATTATAGAATTCCTTCCTTCCATCTTCACAAAGTGTTGACGTAATGAACAATTGCAATAGAATGCATATGGTCACCTTGGGAACCACCAGTCAACCTCAGTATAATCTGTGTAAGTCAGTGAGATGGGCTGGACTTTAGCTCTGCGGTGCCCTGTGTTTAGACTTCACCTATAACATAGCAATCCCACTTTCAGGAAGGAAAAGCAGCTTAGATCTTTGTAAGCCAATAGAATCTTAATTGCACTTTTCTTCGTTTTTTTTTCCCCTCTGTAATGGACTGTCCGATAGACTCCATGGGGCCACAGACAGTGGTACTGACCCTGTTTGTAGGATTCCTTAACTCCTCCTTGTTTTCGCTGCTTGGGTATAAAAGCGTACAGAAAAGACAAGGCGATCAATCTGTGTGAGCAAAGAGTTCTGCAAACTGGATTAGAGAGCACCATCAATACAGGTGACAACAGGTAGAGGGAAAACCAGGTACGCAATCAGATCACTGATTGGAACTCCCTTAAAATTGCCTCGGGATGGCACAACAATGGGGAGAAGCAATGTTTGCGGCCAGAAGACGGGGTGAAGAAACGACACAGGAGTCACTCTTCGTATACACAAACAGCAATAACACCAAAGGTAAGGCTGCTATTCCACACAGTGGTATAGATGAAGGGTTTCATCTCTGTCGCTTCCAGTCGCACAGTCCATACAACACAATGACTTATGAAATTGCTAGAAAACTGTGACAGGTGGTGATTGAAAATGTATGGCAGCATGCGCTGTGGAATGAGGAGGCAGACACAAATGCTGAGGAGAGCGAGATTTATTAGAGGGAATTCTATAATCACGGTTGTTAAAGGAGGCATGGGTCATAACAGGTAGGCAGTCCAAACACGAAAGGTAGACAGGCATGACTAACACGGAACAATAATGAAACAAGGCAGGGTAACACAGAACAGGCAAGAATAACCACTAGAATAACAAACTCACAACTGAACAAAATAACAGATCGTAAAATAACCGACAAGGGACAAGGGAAACACAGGGAGTATAAATGCATAACGCTAACAAGACACAGGTGGAAACACTGATGACACGGGCGTGGCAGATGGAGAGAAACCATGACAACAAATGACAAGAAGGGATCGACAAGCAGGGAACAACACAGGCACAATTAACAGGGAACCGGAGTGACAGCTAGAAGAGGGAGGGCGTAGATCTACGTGACAGAAAAGACCTGATCTGGAGCAAGAGAGGGATCTAGAGAGGAATCTAGGGTGGGTTTCCACACCATCACAGTTCCAAACTCAGTTCCCAAACTTGCTTTATTCAACCCATCAGCTGGTTAAACCAGTGAGTTCAGTGGGTTCAGAGTTTAGGTTCAGAGGTGAGGTTGGGGTTAGATTGAAGATGAAAGCTTCTGGTCTTAAATCATACAGCACCTTTGCCCCATTTCATTGAAGGTTATGTTAATATAATATTTTGTTTGATATTTAAATGTAAAAAGGGTCAGAGAATAGCTTTGGTAAATTAGGAAATTATGTTTATTGGTGGCTGTATTATTGTGACCAAAATAAAGTATTAAATCAAATCAAATCAATCAAGGAAATGTGGCTGCTGAAACACTTTGGGGGGAAAAAGGGATGAAACACTCTTCTAAACCCTTCTAAGAATGTACTGAAAAGCAATTTGAAATGTATTTAACCCTATTTTATAGGACCCTTTGAGGGACCCAACTACCACATTGCCCCAAGATGGGTATACCATCTTGCTACACTATGGATGTTTGTTGTGGTTGTTCTTTCAACCTTCACCAATGGCCTGGTGCTGGTGGCCACAGCCAAGTTCAAGAAGCTACGCCATCCTCTGAACTGGATCTTGGTCAACCTTGCTTTGGCTGATCTTGCAGAGACACTAATTGCCAGTACTATCAGTGTCTGCAACCAGTTCTTCGGCTACTTCATTCTTGGACACCCAATGTGTGTTCTTGAGGGTTACACAGTGGCTACGTGTGGTACGTAGGTGCCGTCCAGATATAAATCAGTGATGAGACAGCAAATACACTGCATGGAAATGTAGAATTTCCATTTGCTGTATAATTGTTCTGCTGTGTTTTAAAACCTACCTCTCGCTAATTAATTCCTCAGGTATTGCTGGTCTATGGTCTCTGACTGTGATCTCATTTGAGAGATGGGTGGTGGTGTGTAAACCTTTTGGAAATGTGAAGTTCGATAGTAAAATGGCCATCGCTGGGATCATCTTTACATGGGCGTGGTCTGCATTTTGGTGTGCTCCTCCCATTTTTGGTTGGAGCAGGTAAGATCAATCATGTAGTAAACTTAAGTAGTGTCTTAAGTAATGATCAAAATGGCATTTAACCACCAACAGACACTTTGTAATGGTCAGAACTAGTGCTAGAGAATGTATGAAATAATCTGTACCTTTTTTTTCCATTTTCTTCCAGGTACTGGCCTCATGGTCTGAAGACTTCATGTGGACCTGATGTTTTCAGTGGAAATGAGGATCCTGGAGTAAAGTCCTACATGATCACGCTGATGATCACCTGCTGCATCATCCCGTTGAGCATCATCATTATCTGCTACGCTGCCGTCTGGTTCGCCATCCACACTGTACGCATCCCCACTGTTGCCAGTATGAAACTTCCTCGATTCCCTCATTACATCTTGGTAAACACTGGCATATCTGTCTCCAACAGGTTGCAGCACAACAAAAGGAATCTGAATCGACACAGAAAGCTGAAAAGGAAGTTAGCCGAATGGTCGTTGTCATGATTGCTGCTTATATTTTCTGCTGGGGACCCTACACCATCTTCGTCTGCTTTGGAGCCGCCAACCCTGGCTACGCCTTCCACCCTCTGGCTGCATCTATGCCGGCCTATTTTGCCAAGAGCGCCACCATTTATAACCCTGTAATCTATGTCTTCATGAACCGACAGGTAACTAACAAGTCGCCGCAGGCTCATGCTAACCGCCAAGTGATTCTTCATACTGTTTTAGGTTTTTGTTGACTGGTCTCTTGTAAGTTGTGAGAAAGATGTTTGTAAACATATCTTCCGTTGCCTTTCAGTTCCGTTCATGCATTATGCAGCTTTTTGGAAAGAAGGTTGATGATGGTTCTGAGGTGTCGTCCACATCCAAGACAGAGGTCTCATCTGTTGCACCTGCATAAAACACATCTTCCTGCTCACAACAAACGAGACCACAGGAACTTCAGAATGTTGAATGTGTAAACATGCTCTATTTATTTCTGAACTTTGAAGATGTTTGCCTTTAACATTCAGAATGTTGAAGGATGTGGAATCAGATGCAATATTCCATCAGCTGTTTGTGTTTGCAATAAAGTGTTTTGCAAGAAGAGAAAGTGTGGCTATGCTGCATCATGTAACCCACACTTGTTGAAATGGAGCAAAAAAAAGTACATTGAAAAATCTCTAAAGAATTCTAATCTTTAAAGAATTCTAAAAGAAAGAATGACTGAAGCAAGCCATTATGACAAGTTAATCCAACCCTTATTTAAAAAATATTTGATGGACAAAGGTATTGTTGATGAATTTATGTAATTATGTAATCTCTTTATATTTTAAGTAGATATGTACGTTAAAAAAAACAAAAACAAAACAAAATAGACTATGCTTTTTATGTTAAACTGTTAAACCTTTAGGGTTTGTTAAACCTTTGAGGTTTCATTATTTTATAATGGGGCAGTCATGGCCTGGCGGTTAGGGAACTGGTCTTGTGACCGGAGGGTCGTGGGTTCGATTCCCAGACAGGCCATGACTGGGGTGCTCCCCGGGTGCCGGGCTAGGGCTGCCCACCGCTCTGGGCACGTGTGATCCACAGCCCCCTAGTAACCACTAGTGTGTGTGTGTTCTGACTGCACAGATGGGTTAAAAGCGGAGGACAAATTTCGATTGGGGTGTAAAAATCACAATTGACAAAATATGGCACATTTCATTTAATACTTTTACCTTAATATGTGTAGGTACCATGCTAAACCAGCAGGTGGCAGTACCACTGTGTTCGAAATAGATTACTACATACTGGATACTGCATACTGGACTCAGTATACACTGGATACTGCATACTGGTCCTCGTAGTAGTATGCAGTACCGTTTCCAGTATGCGACAAAAGCAAAGCACACTACGGGGTCACGTGAACGTAGCGTTGCATGATGGGATGCAGTACACCACGAAGATAGCTCTGTTTGCGTACTGGAATATTTTGCGGAAGTAGTAGGTCATCCGGGTATGTTTCGCGTACTGGAAATTTTCATTTTGGTCACATACTGCATACGACATACTGATTTGGGGCTCGATCAGTATGCCAGTAGTATGTAGTAGACTATTTAGAACACAGCCTCTCATTCCTGGACTTCATATCCAGAAGGACGTTTCCCAGCACACCTGGACGACATCGCTTTATCAACGAGGAGCCCGTGGTGGAAATTCTCTCCTAATTCAGGGAGGACAACGACACTACCCAAAATCCTCAACACGTGAGACTCTAACCGCTGGGCATAGTTTATCAAAGGGCATAGTTATTTGGACTGCAGACTTATCTAAGTTTAACCAAAACCTTCTCAGTGTTTTGTGTTTAACTTTATTTTCATAATCTTCATCAAGATTTGTATATAGCTACAAAGTTATCTTTGCTGTGCATGCCACCATCTTTTATTTATCTGATTAATGGACAACTTGTAGTCTTCCTCATTCTCAGACACATCACATTAATTTTTAGTTATTAAGCCAGCTCCATTACTCTTTGTTCTGACCACGTTGGAATAAACCAGCTGAGCTCATTAACATACAGTCGCGCTGATCTACTGTTTAAAGTTGGCGCCATTTTAGTTGCTTTGTTCTCTATAGGAGAACTGAGACTACGGCTGTGTTCGAAATAGATTACTACATACTGGATACTGCATACTGGCCTCAGTATATACTGGATACTGCATACTAGTGCTCGTAGTAGTATGTGTCGTATCCATGGTTACAGTTGTGTAAGTGGTTATGGGATGTAGGAGGAGGAGCCTGGGGGTCGTGGAATAAAGGGAGTTAATGAGCAGACGTGTGTCACGAAGCGTGCTTATCTTGAAAGATTTAATTCTGAAACATACCTACCGAATGCCGAGCAAAAGTAGGTACACAACATTGGCGACGAGGAGTGAAAAATAAATTTACAAAGCAATAAGTAAATTTAAAAAGTTTGGCTAGTTCAGTATGGAGAAATCCGGGTTTCAGCACTTCGCATGCTATACCGAGCCGGCAACGCTAGGCACAAGGTGGAGGCGTTGGCTAACGTCGTTTGAGCTATACGCAGACGGCAAAGGGCTAATCTTGGAGGAAGATACCCCAGCGGCTACGCGGCAAAGGCGACGTGCACTTCTTCTGCATCTGGCTGGACCGGACGTACAAGACATCTTCTCGACTTTACAAGATACCGGTGGCCCAGCAGACTACAAAGAAGCTGTCGATGCTTTGAACGAGTACTTCATACCTCAAGTGAATACTGCGCTAGCTAGGCACGAGTTCCAAAAATTGCACCAGAAGCCAGGTGAGACCGTGCAACAATTTGCTACTCGCCTACGACAAGTTGTGAGAGACTGTGGATATGGTGACGATTCAGATAACCAGATTAGGGATGCAATTTTGAGTAGAGGAACGTCCGATTACGTGAGGAGAAAGTTGCTAGAAGTGGGTCGTGAACTGACGCTAGCACGTGCACTGGAAACAGCAGCACGCTGTGAGAGCATCGAGGAGCAAATGTCCGCCATGTCAGTTGCAACGAAAGAGGCCGCGGAGACGGTCAACCACATTTCCTCGAATGGAAAGAGGGGAAAGCAAGTAAGTGGAAATGCAAAGGCAAAACAAGGCAAATACTGTAAAAATGACGGAAAATGTTACCGATGCGGCAATAGCGACCATATGGGACGAGATCCGAAATGCCCCGCACGTGGGCAGACCTGCAATAAATGCCACGGGAAAGACCATTATGCAAAAGTGTGCCGCACCAAGAATTTGAGAAGTAGACAGGCTGTAAATAGCGTCGAAGATTCAAGAAATGACTTTGCATTTGTAGTCAACGATGGTGACATGCCCGAAAGGCTTACATTCCGTGTTGGGGGAGTGAATGTGAAAATGCTGGTCGACTCAGGGGCTACAAGCAATGTGATGGGGGAAAATGCATGGGAAAAGTTGAAAGTAGGACATATAAAATGTCACTCCTATGTCCCTAAGACAGAAAGGAGGCTTTATTCCTATTCCTCCAGTGAACCACTTGCAGTCAAAGGTGCGTTTACGTGTGACATCTCCATTGGGAACAAAACCGAACAGGCTGAATTAATCGTGGTCAAGGGAAACGGTGAACCACTGCTGGGGAGGGAAACGGCAACACGCCTGAGGGTGTTGAGAATAGGCGCCAACATCTCCGCTGTGACCGACCTAAAGCATACACTCCAACAGCAGTATCCCGAGGTGTTCAGGGGAGTAGGGAAATTAAAAACACGACAGGTCAAGCTGCACATCGACCCAGAGGTGAGACCTGTAGCCCAGCCATTTAGGCGCATTCCATTCAACCTTAGGGGGGCAGTGGAGTCCAGAATTAAAGAATTGGTGGACTTGGACATTATCGAACCTGTCAATGGTCCCACCCCATGGGTGAACCCGGTGGTGATAGTCCCAAAGCCAGGGAATGATGTTCGTCTATGTCTTGACATGAGGCGGGCGAATGAGGCAATAGTGAGGGAACGCTTTCCAATACCTACTGTGGACGAGCTACTTCAGGGCATGAATGGCTCAACCATATTCAGTAAGCTGGATCTGAAATGGGGTTACCACCAACTCGAATTGACCCCAGAGTCACGCGAGATCACCACATTTGCAATACACAATGGCATATACAGGTACAAAAGACTGCTCTTTGGTGTATCATCTGCCAGCGAGCAATACCAACATGATTTGGGGCTCGATCAGTATGCCAGTAGTATGTAGTAGACTATTTCGAACACAGCCTACAACTCACGCCTCATCACACGCGCACAAGCGCGTGCACACATTACTCTCCTCCCCTTTTTACAGTGAAGACTGGGTATCTAGTGTGTGTGTGTGTGTGTAAAAAGGGGAGGAGATCCTAGTTGATGCTGTTTGTTTTAGAATAGTTGGTTTTAAATAAATGTATCATTTATTTTCACCAAATTGTCTGTGTTGATGTCATTCAAAAGTGGTTGTTGCCAAAACCTCCAAAGAATTCATAGTTAAATCCTTCAGATACCAAACCATTAATTACCTTTAGTTGATAACTTATGGTTCTGGTATAATTAGAATATGAGACTCTAAATTAATGAGATTCTAAATTAATGAGACTGATTAATAATTAAGGTAAAACAAATTATATCTACTTTAAAGGATTATTATGTGAAACCCCTACATATGTCTTACTGACCCCTAACCAATAAGAGGCAGTAGACATTCTGAGATCAAACCACAAATCTCTTTAAATCCAAGTAATGCAGGATAGATTTGATGCAGGATACATGGGGGAGTTTGGGGAATCCACACCATAGCCATAGCGGCAGCCAAGGGTTGATAGACAAGCTCACATCTCAATAGGTAAAAAGAAAAGCAGGCAGATCAATAAAAAATATACAGCTCTGAAACTTGCACAGAAAAGTAAGAAAATGACGTGAATACACCAATAATCATGATAATTTAAGACAGGTACATTGGTAGAGCTGAGAAGCAAAATGCAAATCAAAATTGCAGGAGTCCTTAATAAAAGTAATTCAGGACAAAAACAGCAAACAAACCTTAAAAGAATCTTCACTGTAACCTTTTCAATGTGGAAAACTTAATATATTCAAAATATCAGAATGTATTTTTTAAACTGGAGATCAATTAACATTTGCACATAAATGTATTTCAGAAGGGCATTTCTGTTACTAGTGCCTTAAAGTTCATTTATTAAACATACACAGGACAGGATTTAGAGGTTAAAGTTTTCTTACAGTTACGGATAGGACCTCGTTGAGAGGAGCCAATCAAATGCGATTTCACTCATGCAATTAAGCTGAGTCCTGATGCTAAAAGCATTTCTTAACCAATGATGATTAACCAGAAACTGAAGAGCTGGTTTCTGCATGCTCTAGGATGTTTATGCTTCTGTAAAGGTGCAATTGTGGTCCACTGTGTAAGTAAGTAAGTCAAATTTATTTATATAGCACTTTTCACAGACAAAGGCCACAAAGTGCTTTACATATACATAATACATCCAACAAATATAAAACAGCACACAATATATATATAAAACAACACATAATTCACGAAGACAGAATGCATTTCTGTCTGGTCCATTTATCCAAATGCTTGTTTAAACAGGTAGGTCTTTAATTGCTTTTTAAAAGATTCCACAGAAACAGCCAATCTTAAAGACAGGGGCAGTGCATTCCAGTTTGGGAGCAATGACCGCAAAAGCTCAATCTCCACGAGTCTTTAAGCGAGAACATGGAACACTCAGTGAATTCAAGTCACTCAATCTAAGAGAACGAGCTGGTACATATGGGTGAAGCAGATCAACCAAATACGTCGGGGCCTGGCCATGCAATGCTCTATATGTAAGTGTTAAAATTTTTAACTGGATCCTGATTTATTTATGATTTAGTAAATAGTCTTGCTGCGGCATTTCGAATCATCTGTAAATGGTCACGGGCTGATTTTGTAAGAGAAAAGAGCGTTACAGTAATCAATGCGAGTTGAGATAAATGCATGCATAAGCATCTCCAGCTCTGAATCTGAAACTACACTCCTCAATTTACTGATGTTTCTTAAATGGAAGAAACAAGAACTTGACAGCTGTTTAACATGCACGTCCAACAACACCAACTGATCAAATACAACTCCCAAATTCCTCAGGTTTGAATGGACAACAGGGGACAGCGACCCAAGATTGACCTTAATTAATGGTTATTAATTAATTTACCTTAATTAATGAACCTATTAATTAACCTTTTCTGGAGCAACAATCAAAACTTCAGTTTTTTCAGCATTAAGCTGCAGGACGTTTTTTGTTGTCCATTCCATGACAGTATTCACAAAGTCTATTAGCCTCTGTAAACTATGGATCTCACTAGGTTTAAATGAAAAGTAGAGCTGGATATCATCAGCAAACAAATGATAAGCTACTTTAAAACGTTTTATAATTTGGCCCAAGGGCAACATATACAGAGAGAATAACAAGGGCCCCAAAACCGAACCCTGTGTAACCCCACAAGAAAGAGGAGCAGACTGAGACACAAAATCAGCAATAGTCACAAAGAAGCTTGTGAGATATGATGTAAACCAGGCAAGTGCTGTACCAGATATACCGACCAAATCACGTAACCTATTAATCAGAATTTGATGATCCACGGTATCAAAAGCTGAACTAAGGTCAAGTAACACTAATACTGAGCACTCACCTGCATCATTAACATATCATTAGAGACCCTCAGAAGACATGTCTCCGTAGAGTACCACTTTCATATATATTGTTATTTTCTAGTGCATCTATGAGTTGATTAGATACTAACTTCTCTAAAAAATTTTGCTAAAAAAGGAAGTTTTGATATAGGCCTGTAATTCTTTACCACATCTGGGTCTACATTTGGTTTCTTTATCAGAGGCTAAACATGTAGTCAGAACAAATGGTACCTGTTGAAACAGGAGCATATTAGGAGATACACAGGAAGTGCTTGTAACGGTAATGAACGTGCGAATAAAATTAACTGCAGACCGTTGGATGGCTCCTGTTTGACTACTGTTGAATACACTTCACATACGACATATTACATGGTGTCAGAAGAGTGCTGAATCCCGTCTCGATTGGAAGGAACTGCCCGGAGAGTCGAGGTAAAATAAATAAAAAAAAACTAGCGGTTAAAATAAAATAAAACAAAAAAAATTTCGCTACGCTAAAGCTAGCCCGCAGTTGGAAACTGAGCTTAGCAAATAGCTAGCGAAACGGATGCGGGACGTTGATGCTAAAGGAAAAAAAATGGATTCCCTTTTCTCTAAGTCATGGGTTAAAGTTCTCCGTCACTACGACGGATTTCCGTCATTTGGTTTTTTTGGGGAAAAAATCCGTCAAATCATAATAAACCACACACGCAGGCGCTATCTGTTTTGAGGAAATTTGAGGATGATGGCGGTGTCGCTTAATTGACTTGCGGGTCATCCCGCCTTTAGATTTTCGGACTTTACGTAGAAAAGTTATTACCTCCCTCCTGCCTGGGTGATTATACTTTCGGGAGTGACCGTAGCGCGCGACTCCGCACAAGAGTGCTGGAATTTAGGCTAAAGTACTTGAACATGCTTGAAATTGTAACTACTTCGTTTCACAACAAATATATGTCTGTGATATGAACAGTTCTGTATTACGTTCACAAATACGAGCCTCTTGTAATTCCAGGACGAAACATGAGAGAACGTGAAGACGTTAAGATTGGGCGTTTTGAAAATAAACAACCATTAAATAATGTGAATAAAAAGCGAATCATTTCGAGTATGTATATAAATATTTAACTGTATTAAGTTTAACGTGCTGGGAAATACTGAAATGGACCTTAAAAGTGACGTACAAGTGTAAAGGTGTATAAACTCCACAAACATGATGCGCGTTGTCGATTTGCGAGGTCGTGCACCTCTCAAATTTTGTAACTTCGCGCGCGCCGCGCCTCAGCGCAATGAACAGTCATGTTTGCAGGGTGCATTTCTTCCATTTAAAATGTCAACTTTTTTATTTCTAAAGCAATTTAACATGGATGGTGGTGTTCTGTTTGTATTTAAAAGCTCTATCCAGTGGTGTGATTTAATTTGCCATTTTTGGACATTTAAATTTTTTGTAACATACCTACTTAGCAGGTAATCTTACGGCTTATGTTTTTGCGATAGTGAATCTGATAAAAACAAGAGAACTTCATACCTTTTAAAACTCACCAGGATTCACTAAATTCGACTTGATCTTTAAATAATTTTCTGGAAGAGGACCCCCAGATAACTCCATTATATAAACATTTATGTACATTTATTGCTCAGGTGTTGCATTTTGTCACTTCATAGATTCTCTCTTCTCTCCTTAGACAGGCTGTATAGATAAATATATTTTATAAATGTGTTTATTGTGTAGAATTAGGCAAAAGGCCTTGACCCAACTACACCACATTGTCAGTAATTGCTGGCAATGTGTTTTGCTAGGAAAGATTTTCAGCCAAATGAAAATTTCTTGCTCTAACCCATGCTATAAGTCCACCGGAAAACTTTGACTTCACTGACTTTGCCAACTGGCCCAACTGGAGTAGGCGATTTGAGAGATTCAGAATAGCAGCCGGCCTGGACGAGAAGGATGGAGCTTATCAGGTGAATTCATTAGTTTATGCGATGGGCGATAAAGCAGAGGATATTCTGGTGACGTTAGATTTAAGTGCAGAAGATTTAAAGACATACAAGACAGTGAAGGAAGCCTTTGATAAATACTTTATATGCAAATATAATATTTATGAGAGGGCTCGTTTCAATAAGAGAAGTCAAGAGCCAGGTGAATCAGCGGAAGCCTTCATCTCTGCAGTTTATAAACTAGCAGAGCACTGTCAGTATGGCCCTCTGTGGGACGAAATTATCAGAGACAGGTTAGTAGTAGGTATCAGACATCACGCCCTGTCTGAAAAGCTACAGATGGACAGTGAATTAACGCTGGAAAAAGCAATTACCAAAATAAGACAACGTGAAGAAATTAAGAAGCAGCAACCCATTGTTAGAGAAAAAAATAATCCAGAACAAGGTGAGGCAAATGTTGACTTACTGAAATTCAAGAAAAAGTCAAACGTGCCATACAGGGAAGACAGTCCTTAAAAAGGGGCAAAAAGATTGTGGTTTCCGGTTCCGCTAGCGAGAGGATGACAGCCTAATTAGCGAGCTCCCGACGGTGTTTTAAAATACCCCCCTAAATTTACTTTTGTGCTAATACCAGTGAATATATGTTAAGATGGAAAGGGGAGTTCCGCAAATTCGGTGGAGGACGGGACCACTTCGAGTCATGGTGACCAAGGCTATTCCCCCAGCGCTTCTTTGTTGACCATGATTTCCCAACTGAAGTGCTTAAGAAATGGAACGAATACGCAGATGCCAAAAAAGTGCTGAAAAGTGAACGCATTAGGTTTCAGACTCCGTATCCGGCAAAGATGCGGGTTTTTTACGACTGTGACACCCAGCTCTATCAGGATGCAGCAGAGGCAACAAGAGATATGGCTGCTCGCGGACTTTCTGTAACCGTGGTACCATCTGCAGCATCCCCGGACCATGAGGAGATTCGGCTCTTATACTCCTGGCAGAAGGCAGGAAGACAGCGAAGGCGGAACGGCGGCCATGAACCCAGCGCAACAAGCGACAACATACAGAAAAGCCGTCACGCGCGAATCAAGGAAAAGCTTCAGGGATTCAGAAGATTATCTGTGAGTGAGAATTGATGCTCCATGGTTAAGTCACAAAGCATATGTTAAGTTGTACTAGAAGACAGAATGGTATCCCCCACCCCCCTCCCTTTATATACACCTTTGCAGTGATTGAGTAGAGCTACTATAACTTCTTTGCTTACTTTAATTTAAGGGATCCTACTTTATTTTAGTTATTCTAATTAAAGGTCGAGAGAACCACATTAGTGGTATGCTTATATTTTCTTCAACACACAACCTTGCTAGTGCGTGGACACTGTATAGGGCCCCACCATTGCAACGAGGTGGGATATTTCCCTATTGGGACCAGGACTACACAAGGCCCCACAGGGCTCTTTTGATACGAGCCTCAACCTTGGAAACACATGCTCTATTTTGTTCTCATGAAGACAATGTTAACACTGTTCACGATTTATTTCTGTTTAGTATTTGTTCTCTGGGAGAGATTTTGTTCGTGCATAACCTTAATGAAACTGGATTTAGTGGGAGAGTTGTCGGGGGCATCCACCAGGGTAAAATATTATGAATATACAGGACATTAAAATAATATCACTTAATGTGAAAGGCATTTCAAACCCAGTCAAGAGGAGTAAGATATTAACTAAAGTGAAACGGGAAAATGCTTAGATTGTCCTCTTACAAGAGACGCATCTTTCTTTAGCGGAACATGAAAAAATGAGGAGGATGGGATACACAAGGGTTTATTATTCATCTTACAAATCTGGTCGAAGGAGGGGGGTTATTATATTAATCTCACAAAAAATACCTTTCGAGTACATATCTGAGATGTCTGATAAAGAAGGGCGGTATGTATCGGTTACTGGAAAGATAAATAATGTAATATTGACAATATGTAATATTTATGTTCCACCTGATAGTAGTTTTGGCCTGTACAGGAAAATGTTTGACTTAATGGTAAGAGCAACAGGACTAGTAGTCTGTGGAGGGGATTGGAACCTTCGTCTCGATCCTAAACTGGATGCATCCAAAAATTTACCTCTTACATCACTACATAGGAAAGTTAACAACTTAATGGAGGAATTGGGTATATTGGACCTTTGGAGAGACTTCCATCCCTCAAAACGTGACTACACCTTTTATTCATTCCCCCATAACACATATTCTAGGATTTACTATTTCTTTGTGTTTAAGAGAGATCGCTCCAAAATAAGTTCCTGTGACATCGGTTCTATAGATGTGTCTGACCATGCATCCGTTACCTGTGAAGTTCATATTAGTGAGAACCCACGTAGAACACTGTGGAGACTAAACACAAATGCTTTAAATAACCCACAGTTTGTTGTTCAGATGAGAAGGGAAATAAAACAGTTCCTAGAGGAAAATGGGAAGGGGGAGGTCGACGCAGCAATAGTGTGGGATGCACTAAAAGCAGTCATTCGTGGGAGAATTATATCTTGGTGTGCTTATAATAAGAAAATGAAACAATTAAGGCTTTCTGATCTTAATAAAGAACTCAAAACTCTTGAGATGCTACATAAAAAGACTCCAAGCTCAAATTTGCTGACCAAAATAAAGAAAATCAGAAATGAAATTAACCTATTATATACCCAGGAAATAGAAAAAAAGATGACTTTTGTAAAACAAAAATATTATGAATCTGGTCCTAGATCAGCAAAAATACTTGCAAGAAGGTTACAAAAACAAAGGGCAAATAACACCATATACAAAATAAAGGATCCAGTTTCAAATACTTTACAATATAAACTAGAAGAGTTACAAAATTCATTTGAGAATTATTACAAACTTCTGTACTCCCAACCGCCTTTGGCGAATGAACAACAGATAGAGGCCTTTCTTAATTCTCTTAATTTACCTAATGTCTCTGAGGAACATAATAAAATCCTGACTGCCGAAATAACTGAGAAAGAACTAAACGATGCCATTTCCATGTTGAAGGCGAACAAGTCACCTGGCCCAGATGGCTTTCCCCCAGATTGGTATAAAGCATTTCGAACCGAGCTATTACCAAGCCTACTTAGAGCCTGTAATACTGTATTTAAAGATTCAAAGATGCCACCCTCCTGGAATGAAGCGGTTATCTCTGTTATTCCTAAAGAGGGAAAAGACCCTTCAGACTGTGGAGCTTACAGGCCTATTTCTGTGCTAAATGTCGATTATAAGTTATTTACGGCTATCCTTGCTAAGAGATTAGAAAAAATATTACCAGAGCTTATACATATTGACCAGGCTGGCTTCATTTTACAGAGACAAACACATGATAATATTAGACGCTAGTTGCATATTATAGACCAGGGGTACTCAACTAAATTTGTCCGCGGTCCAATTTTGGCAGATAGCTGTCACCTGAGGTCCGGGGGGTGGCGAACGCAAGTTGTTGAGCTGGGGTGGTGAACGTAACACTCGTGACGGAGTGTTTTTTTCAATAGCCCTGAAATAAATACTCCGGTTTAAAATTAATTCTCCCGTCAAAATGAATAAATATGTTTTTTTTGGGTCCGTATCCAGTTAATCAGGAATGAGATTGGGTCCGGACAGGACTGCGTTCGGGTCCGGATACGGACCGCGGTCCGCCAGTTGCCGACCCCTGTTATAGACCATATAGAACAGAATAAAATAGCAGCCCTGGTGGTAAGTCTCGATGCAGAAAAAGCCTTTGATTCGGTCAGTTGGATTTTCCTACACAAAGCTCTTGAACAATTTGGTCTGCACTCAGATTTTATCGGGGTCATACGGACTCTATACAACAAACCGACAGCACAAATAAAAATTAACGGCACCCTCTCGAATACTATTACTCTGCGGCGAGGAACGCGGCAGGGATGCCCCATTTCTCCACTGCTCTTTGCTCTTTATATTGAACCCCTCGCACAATGGCTGAGACAAACAGAAAATATTAGGGGCATCAGTATAAACGGGGAGGACCACAGAGTGGCTCTGTATGCAGACGACGTTTTGATATATTTAACTGACCCCTCTAAAACATTTCTAGAACTAATGACTCTTTTACAAGAATTTGGCAATTACTCTGGTTATAAATTGAATGTACAAAAGACCCAATTGTTAACTTTTAACTATTCACCCCCAAAATTATTAAGAGATAAATTTCAATTAAACTGGGATCAACGCTCACTGAAATATCTAGGCATACACCTACCAAATGAGGTCTCACGGCTTAAAGAAATAAATTATTATCCCCTTTTGGAAAAAATTAAAGAAGATATAAATAGATGGAACTCTGTTTCCTTTCTTAGTCTGAGTCACAGAATTAAATGTGTGAAAATGAACATTCTCCCACGATACCTTTTCTTATTTCAGGCGCTCCCTGTAGAAATCCCACTAAAAGAATTTTCAGAAATGGATAAAATTATCTCTAGGTTTATTTGGCAAGGGAAGAAACCTAGGGTTAGATATAAAACTCCGAGGGCAGAGGGGGGAATGGGGCTACCTTACCTTAAGGGATATTACTATGCGGCCCAGATTAGGCACCTTATCATCTGTGTTCCCCACAATTCTATGCCAGGTGGAAAGATATTGAACTTTCAATCATGAAAGACCCCCCTGTACATGCAGCACTGGCCCATACACATTTAGACAAGCTTATAAGAGATATTCAAAACCCATGGATTAAAACTCAATTAAAAACCTGGAATAAAGTAAAAGGAGAGTATCAGTTGAATGATAAAATACAGATGATCCAATGGTGCGCTTTTGACCCTGGATTCAGGCCTAACTTATTGGATAACCGGTTTAAAATCTGGATTTCCAAAGGAGTAACAACATTCTATTCACTAACGGAAAAGGGGAAATTTAGGGAATTTGAAGATTTGAAAAAGGAATACCAGCTCGAAAACTCAGACTTTTTCAGGTATCTGCAAGTACGCAACTATTTTGAACATAATATTAAACCTAAAACAGACCTTAAGGATCCCATATTAAAACAAATTTTGAGTGTATATGTAAATACCTCGGTTAAAGGGGCTATTTCCAAGATTTACAAAGGTCTCTTGGCGAAAAATACCCACTCCACAGACTACATTAAAGTAAAATGGGAAAGGGAATGTAATATGACAATATCTACAGAAGAGTGGTTGGATGTGTGTGAGTTTCAATGGAAATGTACAAACTCTCATATATAGCGTGAGTTTAATTGGAAATGCCTTATTCGCTTTTTTATAACACCAAAGCAGAAAGCACATTTTGACCCAGTAGGTGCTGAGTGTTGGAGGCTGTGTGGCTCTCGCGAAGCCGATTACTGGCATGTATTTTGGGAATGTCCGAAAATAAAACCATTTTGGGCGGAGATTCACAGAATTCTAACCATTATACTCAATAGTAAAATACCATTAGAATTTTTTCACTTATTTATGGGGAATTGCGATTTTCTGCCCAGATCTGCAGATAAGTATCTATTTGCCATCTTTACATCTGCTTGTAAAAAAGCAATTACAAGATGCTGGACGCTTCCCGAGCCTCCCACAGTCTCAGCCTGGATAGACATTGTTAATGAGATTTATATAATGGAAGCAATTACTTTTGCTATTCGCCTTAAGAAAAGTAAATTTATTAATCTGTGGGTTAAATGGGTCGGATACATAAAGCCCTTAAAGCCAGACTTTGCAGAAGTATTGAATTAAGGATCACTTGGGCTTTGTTTTTCGTTTACTATGTTTTTTTTTTTCCCTTTTTTCTTTATCTCATTTGTCCTCTACACTCAGGTCCTAGGTAATGTGGATAATTGTGTATTTTGTTATGCAGTTTTTTTTTCCTCTTTCTCTCTCTCCCTAACTGTTCAAAATATATATAATCTGTAAACAAAAAAAAGGACAGCAAATGGACAAATATTACTGTTTTGCATCTGCAATTTTCTGTTTTTGCTGCCTTAAAACAAAAATAAAGAATTTCAAAAAAAAAAGGGGGCAAAAAGAGTTCCAAAAAGGACAGAAGAACTGTGGACAATGTGGAAAATGTCCAGCACACTCCCTGAATAACTGTGCTGCACGGGAGGCAGAATGCAGAATATGTCATAAGAGAGGACATTTTGCTGCTGTTTGTAGATCAGGAAGAGTAGGTGCAATACATGAGGCGGAGGAAGAGGACACTTTTCCTGGGAGCGCTGTCCAGAGGAAATAAAACTGAATCATGGAAGAAGACACTGAAAGTGAATGGTCTGGATATTACCTTCAAGCTGGATACAGGAGCTGACGCGACAGTCATCCCAGGTACCACCTACTCAGAAGAATGCCTTGGTCCACTCACCAGAGCATCAATACCATTGTGCGGGCCCAGCAATGAACCACTAAAGGTGAAAGGTCAGTTCGATGGAGTAATGAAATATAAGGACAGGACAACAACACAAACAGTGTATGTAGTACAAAAGTTAGCTACTCCTCTACTGGGTCTGCCTGCAATCTCAGACCTGAAGCTACTGCATCTAGTTGACACAGTAAGAGAGCTAGAGCTAGACATGAAGAAACAATACCCCAAAGTCTTCATGGGACTAGGCTGTCTAAAAGGGGATTACAGAATAAAGCTGGAGGCAGACGCCAAGCCCTATGCATTATCACTGCAACGGCGTGTACCTCTACCACTGCATGACAAGGTAAAAGAGGAACTCCAACGAATGGAGAAGATGGGTGTAATAATGCCCATTGAAGAGGCCACGGAATGGTGTGCAGGCATGGTGGTGGCACCAAAGCCCAAAGGAAAGATCAGGATCTGTTCTGACATGACCCGTCTGAATGAGTTTATCTGCAGAGAGAGACATATCCTACCGGCCGTTTATTTATTTTATTTATTTATTTATTTAAAAGGGGACAATGCATTTTCATAAAACACATGATTATACATGGTTAAAAAAGCCAGAATTAGCCAAAAGGCTAGTTTTCATCTGTAGTCCCCGGGCCATGATGTAAAAAGGCAGTAATAAATTTACAAAAAGGAAAAAACAAATTCGAAATTACAGTTTAAAAAGAAGAGAGTAAGAAGGGGAGGACAGATTACAATACAGTATAATACAGAAAAAACACTTTCACCGTTGATGAAACCCTGGCCAAGCTTGCAGGAGCTACCATCTTTACAAAGTTGGATGCCACAGCCGGATTTTGGCAGATCCCCCTGCATCCAAAATCAGTCCCATTGACCACATTTATCACACCTTTTGGGCGATACTACTATAAGAGACTGCCATTTGGGATTTCGTCAGCACCGGAGCATTTTCAAAAGAGGCTCACGCAGATGCTGACAGGGCTAGAAGGGACAGTGTGTCATGCTGATGACATTCTCATTTATGGATCGACACGTGAGCAACATGACGACAGGCTGCATAAAGTGTTGAGGCGGCTCCAGGAAAAGGGCCTGACGCTCAATAATGACCAGTGTCATTTCTCAGTGGATAAAGTAATGTTCCTTGGCCACATAGTCAGTGCAAGAGGCATTGAAGCAGACCCAAGCAAAATTAAGGCGATCGTGGAGATGCCCACACCGCAAGATGCAGCGGATGTAAAAAGATTTGTGGGGATGGTCAACTACAACCCCTACGAGACCTGCTCAAATCAGATACCGACTGGGTTTGGGGAAGCGCACAGCAAAGAGCGTTCGATGAGCTACGCAAAGAGCTGAGTTCACCGACAGTATTGGCACAGTACTGCCTGCATAGAGAGACGATAGTTGCAGCTGACGCTTCCTCCTTTGGCCTGGGAGGAGTGTTGTCTCAGAAACAACCATCTAGAGAGTGGAGGCCAGTCGCCTTCATATCACGCAGCATAACGGACACAGCGTAGATACGCTCAGATTGAGAAGGAAGCGCTCGCGCTGACTTGGGCGTGTGAGCGTTTTCAGACATACCTGATAGGGATGGACTTTTTGATACAGATGGACCACACGCCTCTCATCTCCCTGCTAGGCAGTAGAGCACTAGATGATTTGCCACCTCGCATTCTGAGGTTCAGACTACGACCGCTTCGCTTCACATACAAGATTGAACATGTGCCTGGAAAGAAATTGATCACAGCAGATGCACTGTCTAGGGCACCTATTCAGGCATCACCTACACCTGAGGACAAGCAATTAGAGGATGAGGCGCGTATGTGTCTCAACTTAATAGTGGAACAATTGCCAGCATCAGACCAGAGGCTAGTGCAGATCAGGACTGCACAGGATGCAGATGAGGTCTGCAAAAGACTGAAACACATGGTGGAGACAGGATGGCCTCGGAGCAGACGGGTGCTTCCACCACAAGTGCAGTCGTACTGGCAGTATCATCAGGACCTGCTGGTTGTTGACAGACTCCTGATGAAAGGTGACAGACTCGTTATCCCGGTCACGATGCAGGAGGAAATACTCAACAAAATACATGAGGGCCACCAAGGCATGTGTTGCTAGGGCGCAGCAATCCATATGGTGGCCAGGTCTGACCAAACAGATTAAAAATAAAATAGAAAACTGTGCACGTGAGGTTCACCAGGCACCAGAGCCACTGCTGACAACTCCATTGCCGGAGAGGCCATCGCAGCATGTGGCAGCAGATCTTTTCCAATGTAACAATGTCATGTACCTTGTGGTTATTGACTACTATTCACGTTATATTGAAGTTGAGAATCTTACCTCCACCACAGCAGCTCACGTGATCGGAAAATTCAAGTCTATTTTTGCTCGTCATGGGGTCCCAGAATCCGTAATCACGGACAATGGCCCCCAGTTTTCAGCAGCAGAGTTTGCAGCCTTCGCCAGGGAGTATGACTTCGCACATACGACCAGCAGCCCCCGCTACCCTCAAAGTAACGGCGAGGCTGAGAGGGCAGTGAGGACTGTGAAATCTCTCCTGAAAAAGGGGGAAGATCCGCATAAGGCTCTCATGGCATACAGGGCCACTCCTTTGTCACACGGCTCATCCCTGGCACAGCTATTGATGGGCCGCAATATCAGGACACCCCTGCCTGTCAGTGAAGAGAAACTTCGACCTAGATGGCCAGATCTCCATGCATTCCAAAAGAAGGACCAGGACTTAAAAGAACAACAGGCCTTCTGGTTCAACAAAAGACACAACACGAAGACAAGACAACAGCTCAGGCCAGGACAAAGGGTCTGGATAAGAGACACAAAAGAAACAGGGACTGTCAGTGGTCCAGCTCAGACACCCAGGTCTTACAACATAGACCTGCCCTCAGGAAGTCTACGGAGAAACAGATCACACATCAGGGTTATTCCAGAGACTCCCAGAGAGACTAGATTGGGCCGGACCATAAGACCACCACAAAGACTGAAATTGTAGACCAGACAGGAAGCTGTGGTGTTGCTTCACAGGGCAGAATATACCCTGCACAGCTTGGGGACCCGGGTAGTCGACCCCTAGAGAAGGACAGATAGGTTTGAGGTTTGTTTAAAAAAAAAAAGCAGAAATGAAAAGTAATGAGGGTTACTTGAATGTTCAGTGCTCAAGTTTGTTTACTGTTGAAGTTTATTTAGAAATACGGTAAACGTAAAAGAAGTTCTGTTTGAAGGTCTGACAGTGAACTAAAGTTTATTTGAAATACTGCAAATGTAAAAGTTCTTTTGGAAGGTCTGACAGTGAACTAAAGGGGGCAGATGTAGTGAGAACAAATGGTACCTGTTGAAACAGGAGCATATTAGGAGATACACAGGAAGTGCTTGTAACGAAAATGGACGTGCGAATAAAATGAACTGCAAACCGTTGGATGGCTCCTGTTTGACAACTGTTGAATACACTTCACATACGACATATTACAAAACAGTTGTTTAAAATATGCTGGAATACAGCCTGTAGACGAATTTATAATAACTAATAAAGCAGGGCCAATATTTGGTAAAATCTTTAAAAGTAAATAACATGGTATTACATCCAAAGAACTTGTGGCTGGTTTAAGTTGCCTAGTCACCTTTAACATCTCCTCTATGGTGATGGACTGGAATAAATCCAAAATAGAAATACTAGGTGGTAAAGTACGCTTCAGCGGGCAAGTCACAAGCTGGATATTAGACCAAATGGTCATAACCTTATCAACAAAGAAAGAAAGAAACCTATTACAATCACTAACAGAAAAACATGGCAACATTGCAGGAGGTGGAGAAACAATGTTATTTATAGAGTCAAATAAAACCCTGGGATTTATCTTTGATGATGAAATTAAATTAGCAAAATAGGCAGACCTAGCATCTTTTACTAACGCATTAAATGAAAAACGTAAGTCTTTAAGGGCGTATTCACACTAGGCTCTGTGATCCGGGCCCGGGCACTGTTCCCTGCCTAAGCACGGTTCGTTTGGCTAGTGTGAGCGCTCCAACCGTGCCTGGGCCCGGATCAGTTAACCGTGCTCGGGCCCGCTTGAAGAGGTGGGCCAGGGCACGATTCGCTTGGACTCGGGCACGGTTCGCTTCTAGTGTGAGCGCTATCCGTGCCCGGGCCCGCTTGGTGCCTCTTCTGATTGGTTCATTTCGCTGGAACTCAAACATGACGTCAGTGATGCGACGCTCACATTAAACAGTCATAGCGGCAAAGCGATTAGCAGACAATCGTTGTGTTAAATTATCGATAAATCTGTGCTTGCACCGTGTTTCTGCACTCCCAAAACGACTCCAAAAATACAATAAAAAGAGAATCGTTAACTCCATAGTGTTGTGCGAGCGCGCTTTTTTTCCAAATAAAGTGGCGTTGTGATGACGTAAGCGTGCTCGGGCCGGCTTGATGAAGCCAGTGTGAGTGCAGGCCAGAGGGGGAGTGGGGAGGGGGGATAACCGGGCCCCAGCACGGAACCAGCAAACCGTGCCTAGTGTGAGTACGCCCTAAGATATAAGCGATGCACTTCTAACTTAGTAGATTTCAGTCTCTCAGACGCGAACCTCATCGGTTATCCACGGAGCAGCCTTGTTGCAAGTTGTGGACCTAGCTTTTAATGGTGCCACTTCATCTAATATGAAAGAGCACTGCTTGTTATATGCAGGCGTTAAAAACTCAACATCATTACAGCTCCGAATAAAAACACATGAAAATTGGGCTGAAAACCAACCTACTGATTTTGGGGTTATGAAGCGAGACTGCAACTTATTTCCATGATGCAGGGGGGCAACATTAAAGATAAAAAAAATACATTTATGAAAACTGATTAAAAGGTCTTCACAATTGATGTGATCAATTTCTAGCCCTAGTGAGAAGACAAGATCTAAAGTATGACCACCTATATGAGTAGCTGCTTACAAATTAAAATATTGCGTAATATTAAGAAATTCTGTGACCAAACAATCGGAGTCGTCATCAATATGCAAATTAAAGTCCCCAAATAATAACACTTTGTCCAGCTTAATGATCGAGGTCAGAAGGTCCGAAAATTCTGACAAAAACTGGTCAACTGAACCTGGTGGTCAAGAAATTAAAAAACAATAAAATGGCTTAAGCCTACCGACTTTGGTCACTTGCAGTTCAAAAGTGGCAAAATGATCTTTGTTTACTAATTGAGAAGAATGTCGATTCCTCCCGACCACCGCAAGTCCTCCACTACGTGGAGTCCCAATAAACGAACAGTCTGTAGGACATAATTCGTTTAAGTCAGTGGTTCTCAAACTTTTTTGACAAAGTACCACCAACTGTCAAACGAAAAACCTCCACGTACCACCTACTACCCCCCCCTCCCCCCCCAAAAAAAAAGGAAAAGCTGTTTGGCAAGTTTAAGTTGTTGACGGGGGCGAATGTAAATTGTTACCGGGAGGATGTAAAATGGACACGAATTAAGTATTATATCACGATGGTTGGCGCCAGAGCGAACTAGTAACTCATTGAATCATAGATGTGGATCAGAGGTAAATAAACTAGATTTTTTTTGTCGACGTGAGAAATCGGATGTGTGGTGTGTGAAGACGGTCAAATGCGTGTGTCTCACGCATTTGGCAACCCTGCTCATTACACACATATGTTATAATGTAGTTCTCCTGTAGTTCGTGTTGGTAGTGGTTGGTTTACAGCACAAAAAGTCTTCGTGCGACATGCCCTCATACTCATATCGCACGTAAACGAGCAAGTTGGCTAATTCTGCGAGTGACCGTGTCGTTTGAAAGATGCACCAGGTCGAACTGTTTAGCGACATTTTCTCCGCACATAATACGAGTAATCCCTTTTAGTTTCTGAATTTCAGGACTTGTCATAATTCTGTTTTAATAAAAAAAATGTGTTGTGTAAAAAAAAAAAAAAAGCATCTTTTATTTTCCGAGTTCATCTGGCGTACCACCGCGGGGTGCTCTGCGTACCACCAGTGGTACGCGTACCACAGTTTGAGAACCACTGGTTTAAGTGAATAAATTCCAAGTTCCGCTGCCACGTTTTAGTTAAGAATAAAAAATCCAAATTCTCATTTAAGAACAAATCGTTTAACACGTGAGCCTTGTTAGCCACAGAGCGAGCATTTATCAGACACATTTTCAATGAAACCGCTGAGTCCCCATTAGTTGAGATATTTATTGGAGAGCGGCATGCGCTGTTTTCGACGATCAAGACCACTTCTGGGGGGTGTTCCACAAAGCGGGTTAAGCGAGAAAACCCGGGTAAGTTAACTCAGAGTTCACGGAAACTCGAGATTTTCCGTTCCAGAAACCGAGCTTAAAGAGAACCGGGGTCAGTTACTGTAGCAACTTATGCTCTGAAGCTAACCTGCTCGCTGGCAGGTTAACTTGGACCTGACCCAGAGTTACAAACACGTCATCATGACGTGTCCTTTCCTCTAGGATCATGTGGATATTGAAACTCAGTTTATTCGCTGAGTTCTTCGTCGGGAACGCCTTATAAAACCCCGAATAGACATAGGCCTATCATTTTCGGATTATTTTTTTAATGAACGTTATCGTTTTTCAGCACAATCCAATACTTACGTCAATAAAATTATTAAGCGTCACATTTCAAATATTACACATCGCGGATCAGCCCTAAATTCTCTCCAGATTGTTATACGTCTTTTTTGCTAGTGGAATTTTTTTTTTATAGTGTAGGAGATGCGGGATCTGTCAGCAAAGCTACTGTATGTCGGTCTGTCCAAAAACTATGTCTGGCATCAAAATGACTAGTGCCCAGTTTTGTGGTGTTTCCTGGGCTTAAGCCAGTTATGGACATCAAAGAGGAATTCCACAGCATCGTAGGTTTGTCTTTAATTCACACGGACAATAAAGAAATTAAGCAAAGGAGAAGCAGTAGGCTATATAACAAACTTCATTCCATTTACATTTTAAGGATTTCCTAGAGTGATTGGCTGCATTGATGGAACCTACATATGCTACCTATTCCAGCACCATTAGAACATAAAGGCGATTACATAAACAGAAAATCCATCCATAGCATTAATGTACAGGTACTAACCTTTATAATCCTTAATGAATAATGTACTTATCTTTAATGGTAACAAAACTAACGTAGCTATTGCCACCAGCCACTTTCCCTCAAACTGGACATATATAGACTTACCTCCCCCTGACTATATCTCAGATTTGCCACCAGTCCAGAGACCAGTCCACCAGCCCTTTGGCACCATGCACCATGCACTTTATCCCTGTCCCATTTACCTACCTCACACACACTGTACATACTGTACTTATATTTTTATATTTCATACCTTATACTGTTATCTATTTTACATTTTTTTACCTTGCTTATTTAATGTCTATTGCCTGGCTTGCACCATGACCGTCTTGCACTATGTTGTCCTGCACTATGTTGTATGTAATTGCTGCTGTGATATTTTGTAGTATGTAATTGCACTGAGGCCTAGCCTAAAAGTGTTTCATTGTGCTGTACAACCCTGTTTCAGCATAATGATAATAAAGTTGAATTGAATTGAACTGACCGTTCTCCCCATCAAGATCATATGTGATGCTTCTCACCTCATCACAAATGTTGAAGCCAGATGGCCAGGATCCGTGTATGATTCCACACTGTACAACAAATCTGAATAGAGTAGGCCTGAGGTAGTGCAGTGTAATAGTTAAATCGGTGTAATGCAGTGTAATAGTTAAATCATTGCAAACCCTAGTGTGATTATAGGACACTATGACGGCCTCCTTCATGGAGACAGAGGGTATCCCTGCCTGTCCTATAGGCCTACCTTATGACTCCCTATTCAGATCCTGCACCTGGACCACAGTCCCGCTACAATCAGGCCCACAGCAAAACCAGAGCAAGAATTTAAATGATCCTAGGAATCCTCAAGGCCAGGTTCCAGTGCCTGAAGGGGCTCAGAGTTACCCCTGATAGGGTGTGCCACATAATAATGGCATATGTGGTATTACACAACATTGCAACTATCCAGGAAGAGCGACAGCCTACCATCTTTGACATGCCCACAGATGAGGAACCTTACATGCATGTGGGTGACAACAGAGATGGTGGAGTTGTCAGAGACTCCATCTGCAATCACTGCTTTCCACATTAAATCATGCACCACCACCCACCCCACCCCACCATCCACCCTGTAACCTTTTAATATACATTACAGTCAAATTCACTGTTATGTTTCATTATTTCATTTTTCTTGTAAATAAATATATTTTAGAATATATTTTAAGAATAAGATATAGTTATGTACTGCCATACCACTTTGTACTATATTCTTATACTTCATTTTTATCTGATGCCATGTGTGTTTCACACCACTCAGATTAGACCTGGAATCAGTAAGTGTTCAATTAAAAAATATTTAAAAACTCAATACAGTATTATAAAGGTGGAGAAAATAATAATATAATCGCACCCTTCTGCTAAATATAAAAATATCATTTTCACTCACGCATTAACTCTGTTGGCAATTTTTTGACATGCTGACTGCCTTTCTCTAGCAGCTACCGCAGTATTACATTTACGTTTAATAATATCTAAATATTCTGCATACGCAGTCATTAATACTTCAAGCTACAGTGGTGTGAAATACGATGCTCGGCTGATTTTCGCGTTTAAGTCCATGATAAATCCTATTTATCTGCGTTCCATTAAGAATGCCTTTTATAGTTACGCGTGAACGCGCTTCTGTCTGGGTCAACCTACTCAGAGTTGAGCGACCCTGATTACTTTAACTCCGATCCGCCGTTTTGGAACCGAAAACTCTGAGTATGTCAGATCGGGGTAAGACAACTCAGAGTTCAGGGTTAAGTTTAGAGTTTGTTAACCCCGCTTTCTGGAATACCCCCCTGGTAGCTGGAATACATTCCCGGAGATCTGCAGCACAGGTTTGTTTCCACAGACGTCGGGAATTGACCTGGAGACCTGCCCTAGTACCTCGCTTTCTCCTAAAGCGCATTGTCTTGTGCACGCGTGCAGTGTAGAGTCACTGTAAGATTCGGAGTTTACGAGGAGATTTGTAGAAACTAATAGCACTGATGCTGCTGAAATGAGTCCTGTGTCAATTCAGTCTGGTCTTAAGTAGATTCATTAAGTTCATCTTTATGAAGGTAGGCTGGCATGAAATGCCACCTATGTGTAATTTTTAGTTGCTGCAAATAATAAAAATAATAATAGATTTTATTTGTAACGCACTTTTAATTTTATAAAATCTCAAAGTGCCACAACAAAGGCAAACCTCAATCACAAAAAATAAAACTCCACCAAGGAGTAATAAATCCTTGGTCTTTATATATAATAAATTGTCTTTTATTCCACCTCACAGAATAAAGAAAAATTCCCAGCAGGCTTTGGCAGTGCATTGCTAAGCAGACGTCTGTTTGCTTTTGTGTTTTTGTGCGGAATAGAAATGCATAGTGCGTGAATATTACAGTTAACATGCGTTTGCTAACATGCATTTGTCCAATCTGTAGTCACATTTTTAAAACTCTAAACACAGTGAACACAACATCAGGCTTCAGTGGCTATACAATTAGTACAATTCATGTTGTTTTGCACAAAATGCAGTCATCTTACATGTTTCTATAATGCCTACATTTTCTATAACACAAGGTTATCCAATAACAAAATTCTGGATCATTTTTGTCTTATTTACAAATGCTTACACACAGCATGTCAAAAATGAAAACCTAAGGTTCAAAACCTTAAATATTGTATAAAATGCAAAGTTCTGCAAAAACAAAGGCAGCTGAAAAGCTATTACTGCAATACACTTTTTTGCACATATAGATCAATTAAATAAAATGAAGTACAGTAATGTACCGGGTCAGAGAGGAGCAAATATAACAATTTGTCCTGCATTGTCAAGTGCTAGTTCAGTCCTTCACAAATGCCAGATTGGTCCCTATAACAGTGACCTCCTTCTTTCGTTTTTGAATGAACTCTTACAACAACTGATTCCAGAAGCAGAAAGGGAACAGGTGGGAGGAAACACTCCCGCCCTACTCGCCTTTCCTCAACCCCACTAAGGAACTTTTTTCTGGAGGTGAAAGGTGTATGATCATCGGCCCCATGACCAGATGTCCCTCCTGGATGCAATGGATCCCGGCTGCAGAGACATTTCAGCTGAAGACTGCCAGGAGTGAATAATCCATCCTAAGCTTTTCTACCCCAGGTGCATGGCAAGGGCCAACATCAGATGTGATGTGGATGAAAACATGTGGCCAACTGCTGAAGACCATTACACGTAACAAGACTGTTCAGTTTTGTATCCTGTTTTTCCCCCTTGTGTGGTTTTTTCGTATATGTGTATTTTTACGCATTTGGGATCATAGCTAATTATGTTTACAGTTAGGCTACAATTTACCCTAATACAGTAAAATATAACATTTACTGCAAAACTGTTGCTGACTCCTTTTTCTAATCTACATTCCATATGGTACCTAACAGTAAATATCACTCATTGTGTAGACAGTATGTTGCCAAAAATGCACACATTTGGAAAAAAAAAGTCCAAACGAAGCGGAGTACAGTACAAATGAACTGACTAAGAAAACAACAGATGTAAAATGTCTGTTGTTTGCTGGGAAAGTAGAATATTACATGTATTACTGTTTCAGTATTGCCATCAAATGTTTTTTTTACAGTGGTTGTGCAGTGATTGACTATGTTCATCTCGAATAGAGAATATGTGCTAGTGTTTGATAGAATGATTGGCTACTGAACAAGGTTTGCTGTGTTTTAACAAAGTTGGTGTATAAAGAGGAAACTTTGCGTTGTGAAATGCAGAGTTGGTAGCTATTTAGTTAAGAAAATGCGCCTTTGAACAGGATATTAACTATTTGGCCATTTGTATGAGGTAAATGTGTTGTTGTGTTTAGAGTTTTGAAAATGTATATCAAGTATTGGAAAACGCATGTTAGCCGTCGTAAAAAACTGTAAATAAACAAGTTTGCTTGTTACGCAATCGGACTTTTATGTTGGAATTTTCTGGATGGTCTTGTATGGTTGGCGTTTTCACAGTACTGTTGGTTGGTACACACGTGTGAATATGTCCAAAGCAAGTGAGTAGGTTATTATTATTAGTATATTTGTTTGTCAGGTGTAATTTGGCATCAGTTTATTTCAAAATAGAAACATTATATAACGCCGGTATTTTATTGTTTTCCCTGTTACAGAACAAAAGCGAGCAAAACGTCTGGGTTTTTGTGGCAAGAAGGTGCGTAGCTTGTATTGCTAATCCTGCTAGCCTCTGACTAAACAGACCAGTAGGGTTTAATTCATCATTCACCTGCTAGGGAATTGGTTTGCTTTGCAACATTAGACGTTGAAATTTACAAGCACACTAAGATCAGTCGAAGTTCACTTACTTCGTGACTGTGGTAATCGAAAATGGAGCGTGATTAAAGTAAGTGTTCTGAATAGTGCTTCACATCTGTATGTCTCCAAAAAGGTTAAAGATGGGCAACAGAAAAACACTCAAGAAGGAAGGAAAGACCCAGGGTTACCCAATGTTCGCGCCTTTAAAGAACACAGCCAGAAACAGGCTGAACTCAGGCAAAAGAGGGTAAGGTACAACGTCACTGAATATGGATGAAATAACGCTTTCTGTCACATTCTACTCAAGCGTATACCCATAACGGGACTGAACGTTTAGTTTTAGTTGTGACGTAAAATATGCCCGAAACGTGAATGGTGTCTAAAACTTGTAGCCTGTGTTGTGAACTGTGACAGCTCGAGGAACAGCAGGAGCGGCAGCGTGTGTCCCGACAGAATGAGCTGATGAAGAGGAGGAGTCTGGACAGCTTCCAAAAAGACATCCAGAGGCGACAGAAAGAGTTTGAACAGAGGGTTGGTGTATACACTGCCGTGTGTCCAGGATTGGTGTACACACTGCCATGTGTCCAGTGTACCTTGTTGGGGCTCTTGAAACTAGCATCCTTGGTTTAGTCATTGATGACCCCCAATGGCATTATGGCAAAAATTATGAGTGAAATCAGAATTATTGACAGTTAAATTAAACAATTGCAAATCCATGACATAAATTGTAGAGGTTTGTTTTTTTAAAGGTGGCAACCTCTCATTTTTTCAGACAGCATATCACTTCTGATGCAGCTCTGGAATCTGTGATGAATGGTGTTTGAAACATTATATTTTCATTTGCAGGAAACGGAAATGCAAAATTTGGAGAAGCATGTAAATTTTGAAAACGAGAATTCAAGGAAGGCATACTACAGAGAGTTCAAAAAGGTAAGTGTAAGCGAAATATTTACATTTAATGTCCGGCTATAATGAACGTTCCTAACTGCGAGAATGCTATTGGCTGTACTTGAGAATGACTCATATCTCACGTATCTGTCGGTGTAGGTGATCGAAGCTGCAGACGTTATATTGGAGGTTTTGGATGCCAGAGACCCTATGGGCTGTCGATGTCCACAGGTTGAGCAGGCCGTGGTCCAGAGTGGAACTAACAAGAAAATTGTTCTTGTGCTTAACAAAATTGGTAAGATGTAGCTAGAGGGAAGAAAGGTATGTTAAAGGTAACCCATTAACCTGTACTTACTGTAAACACACCTTCTACTATTGGATACATGAGACATCAGCAGTTTGGGTTGTTGTTGAATTGTGTGGATTAAAACTCTTTTTTTCTTCTTCTTCTTCTAGACTTGGTGTCCAAGAACATTGTGGAGAAGTGGATTAAGTACCTTCGTAATGAATTCCCCACTGTGGCCTTCAAGGCTTCCACCCAGCAGCAGAGCAGGAACTTGGTGAGTGCCCTCTTGTGGAGGCATGACTAAACCTGTGAATTAAACAGCACAGAGGCTTCGAAGTGTCACAGACGACTGTGTAGTTGCATCCTGCAATCCTGGCTGGGTCCCAGGTTGAGTTCTTTAGGGCTTTTTAGCGGTATTGTGTGCTAGCAGCTGTTTGGATCTCCTTTATGTAGAAACGGAGCCATGTGCCCGTGGTCCAAGCTACTCAGGATCTATTGAGCAGCAGTGCGTGTGTGGGGGCAGACTGCCTCATGAAGCTTCTGGGAAACTACTGCCGCAGCCAGGACATCAAGACTGCCATAACTGTCGGCGTGGTTGGTGAGTGCCATACTGTGTCGTACGTGTTAAATCTGTTTGTCTAGTCTGGTCAGGTCATGCAGTTTTAGTGGCTTGCACATATGTGGCAGGATTTATGTTCATTTTTATTATGTAAGGGGATTTTAGTAACCTTAAATTGTTTTAGGATTCCCTAATGTTGGAAAAAGCAGCTTGATCAACAGTCTAAAGCGGACACGTGCGTGCCACGTAGGAGCCACCCCTGGCATAACAAAGTAAGGGCCTGCCTGCTGGCTGTTCTTACTGTTGTATTTTACTAGATTTAGTAGTTTTGTTTAATTCCATCGTTGTATTCAGGTGTCTACAAGAGGTTCATTTAGACAAACACATCAAACTTTTGGATTGTCCTGGTATTGTCATGGCAACATCAACCAGCGATGCTGCTATGATCCTTCGAAACTGTGTAAAGATTGAACAGCTGGTGGACCCAGTCCCTGCTGTTGAGGCCATCCTAAGACGCTGCAGTAAACAACAGGTAGCTGAAATATATCTTAGATTTTTTTATATATCTTATGTTTTTAATATTATTATTATTGTTAGTGCAGTGATGGTTGCTGTCAGGTCTTATTATTTATGCTGTTGATAGATCATGGAGCATTACAGTGTTCCAGATTTCCACACTGCTCTTGAGTTCCTGGCCCTGCTTGCCCGTCGTCAGGGAAAACTCCGGAAAGGGGGACTGCCCGACAGCGACAAGGCTGCCAAGAGCGTGCTCATGGACTGGACAGGGTGGGTACAGCATCAGGACTTTCATTACAGTACGCTGATGTTCTCTCCTGGACTTTTCAGGAAGTTGTGTCAAATTATGCAAGTAAACTCTTTACTCCAGAAGCCAATGCCTGTGACTGCCTCCTCTGTATCCAAAGTTCTCTTTCAATAGATGCAGGACCAAGGTGACCTTTATGCTCGGGTTTAGGCACCCGGTGGTTCATGTTGCCTCTTGCTCCATAAGCTGAGATTTTGCTTGAACATATTTTATTCATCAATTTACTTCTTGTTGTGTTTTTGGTTTGGTAGACACATCACATTGAAACCAGTTATCTACCAAAGCAGCTAATGATTCCCAGAGCTTCGGTTTACTTATAGAAAAACTGAAGTGGTTCCATTAAATTGATGAATGATATAAATATCATCAAGGCCAAGCCACAGTAGAAATGGTTCCCTCTGTTTGATTCCAGAGGGCGCATCAGCTACTTCACACACCCTCCAGAAACACACACACTCCCAACACATGTCAGTGCCGAGATCGTGGCCGAGATGGGCAAAGAGTTGGACTGGGAGGAACTGGAAAAGGGCAACCAGGAGACATTAGCTGGTATGACATCTTCAGTATTTATAAAGTGATCATAATGCACAAAGTGAAGGTTTGAAACATCTTGTGAATCCATCCAGTAGGTTTCAGTTTCGTAGATTTATAGGTTTGTTTCCCATTGGGTTTTAGAATGCGACTCTGCAGATGTGATGGGATTCTGCATGGCTACATCAGGAATGACCCACGGGGGTCATGAGGAGCCAGCAGAACTAGAAGTGGAGGAGTTCTGTGAGGAGACAGACTCCCAAGACACGGTAGAGGCTATGAATGCAGAAGAGGATTCTGAGGTATGGTGGTGCATTGTTTATGTAATCACCACATACAGGTTTCTTAATACAAATGTTTATATCATATTTGAAGGTATAGGGAAAGCTGTAGGTTAACCTCATATGTATCTCTTCGTTTAAGTTTGGACCCATGACTGTAGAGCTCAAGGCAGCGAAAACGAAAACTGGCGGTGAAGCGGAGATACAAGCCCCAAAGCCAGTGGATCTGCGCGATATCCTGACAGTTGACCCACTTCAACAAGGCCATGCACTTCTGGCTGCCAACAAGAAGCGAAAGAAACAGCAAAAACGAGCAGGTACCACTCATGATTTAATACGTTTCTGTATAGCACACAAAGTGGACTTTATAACACACATAAAGTTGTTTCCCAAGAACTAGTTAATTGACATGACTGCTAACAATTAATCTGAATCTGAATGTTGGTGGAAACATCCAGAAGCTGAAGGTTTGTTTCTTGTATCTGTCTGCTTTTTCCATAGACAAACTCGCCACCAAACTCTCAGATTCTCTCACATCAGCCATGAATTTTGGCTTTTTGGATAGCTGAAATTGAGAAATGAAAACGCTGGACTATAATTGGCACAGAGTGCAAAGACAATACACCTTATGCATGTATATTTCAATAGTGTACATTGTGTATATGCCAATAAAAAAGATATACTGATTACTGTACAATGTTGATACGCGTGCTTAAAGGGTAACAAATCAATATCAAGCATATGTTCATCCTACGTTGTTATTGAGTGAGTTGAATGTGCGAACACAGGAATAATTTACCCGGCTTTTTATGTCACTGAAAGTTACATCACTGCAAGTGGTTCCTAGTTGGGGGTTTCCCAACTGTTAGTACGTAGAGTTGTATTTGTGCCAGGGAACTATTTCTGTAGAAATTTACATTTATTATATTAGTAATAATTTTACAACTGTATTCAACTACGTCGAGGGCGAAGAGAAACGGAATACGCGGAATGACAGTCTGCCATAGGGGCCAAGACCCTTAGTCAAAACAAGGAAACTGTTATGGGAAGGACGGAGACTAGCTAGCTAACCTTACATCTGCGCCCTGAATTCTCCTCTTACTTTTCCAAACGGGTAAGCTGGCTAACGAGGCATCGGCTGAGTTTAAGGGCAGGGCATCAACGTTCAAGTTTAAGGTAAGGCGGATAGCTTGCTGTTTACGATACAAGTTCTCAGTTTGTTATTTTTTCCGAGTGTGCGTGCTTCAAAAAACGCGTTGACTAGGTGACTGACGTGGGACCGTGTTAGCCAGTTAGCAAACACGCTGTAATGGAGTTAGCAACTCCTTTATCCAGTGAAACTCGCGTACTTCTGTTTTTATCCATGATGATGTTAAACGTGACACTTAAAAGTTTGACGCGCTAAAATCACAAACGTGAGCTTACATTGCGTCGGCAGCTACCAAGCTAATGGCTAATGGCCAAGTAGCGAAAAGGTCAGCTAGCTAAGTTTGGCTAACGTCCCTGCGTTAACCGCATTAGCCAACATGCTAACTTCTCTGTTGTGTGTTTATTCGCCAGTTACCGTTAAACTACCAGCAGTGTTTTGATGACTTTGAATCGGCCCTCCCTCTCTCCTCGGAGTGAGTGTTTCGTTGTGGACGTACATGTTTAGCTAGGTCGGGGCCTTGGCTACGCCGCTAGCGCAGCTGCGTCCTGACAGCAGGCGTTTAGCTGTCAGAGCTCAGCCGGCGCTTTTCCCAGGCTGTCATCGGAAGATGGCTAACGAAACTAGCCGGCACCGCTGATATTGGAACAGAGTTGTTTAACTTTGAGGTAAAAATCCGTTTTATAAAGACGTATAACGTTCATGTATACTGCCAGTGTTTTACTTGCTATCAGCTTAGCTATTTATTAGCCGGGTAGTAAATGAGAGCGAATGTTGTCGTACTTCTGTTGTTGTTTGGGGGGGGGGGGGGGGGGGGGGGGTGTTTATTTATTTACTGGTCCAAAAAAATCCACGACTGCAAGCTGATAACTAGATAAACCGTTTGGAGTGTGTTCAGGCATACATGTGCCAAGCTAAAAAACTATAAATATATACGAAGATGATTACAGGTAACTGCACTGTGTATGTATATATGTAGCTAGCTAACATGAAATTTCGCTGTAGCACTCTGGAAACTGTAATTCACTGCAATTTTGACAATCTCTGTGTCCTTATAAACTAGTTCTTTCTAAAGTTTCTAAAGTGTATGGGATGATGGATTACGCTTCCCTTTATTCAGAAGCTATTGGAGAGTTTAGTGACTCAGCCAAATTGCATGGCCCTTTGCTGACTGACAGAAATTGTCTAAAGGTGTGTGCCCTTTGACAGACGTTTCTAGATATGCCCATATTTTCATTACACTGTGAATGATTTTTTTTAAAGCTTATATAATATATAATTTTAAAAGCTTAAAAAATATCACCAAGTGATCATTTTTTCAGTGGATCAGGTAAATATCTAATATCTATGTAAATATTTACATTTACATTTTTTATCAGAGTCACCACCTTAAGTGTACAGTGCACAGGTACCACATAACACATTCGATCCCTTCCCTCATCAATGTAACGTACTTTTGCACTGGGAAAAAAGGGTCACTGAAGTTGGATGCTGGACTCTTGACTCTTCCCCTGTCTCACTAGCAGGTCCTCACCAAGTTGTCTAACACATCGTTGTGGTGGGCGGAGAGATGACGTCACGCGTGTTGCTGCGGCAACAGCTGATGCGGGAGCAGGCTCAGGAGCAGGAGCGGCGCGAGGCGCAGCAGCAGGCGTCGGCTGCTCAGCTCCGCCCCCCAGACTCCACCCCAGCCATCTCCGTCACTGTCCCTGCCCCCGGGGCCCGACCTCCCCCAGCACAGGTTCCAGTGGAGGTGCTGAAGGTTAGTCTGCTGGTGCACATTCATCACGTCTCTCCGTTATCTCAATCTGTGTGCCGGCGTATTGATGATGATTTGGCCTAAATTTGTTCCTCTAGGTGCAGACTCATTTGGAAAACCCAACCAAGTACCATATTCAGCAGGCACAGCGCCAGCAAGTGAAGCAGTACCTCTCCACCACCCTGGGCACTAAAGTAGCCACTCAGACCCTTAATGTCTCCACACTGCCACAGTCCAGCTCTGCCCCTGAAATGGCGCCCTCTGCCAGCAGTGCCCCCAACAGCCCGATGGCACTGCTCAACCTGGGATCCAACAAAGAGGAGGTACCTGACTTCAGAGTGGCACTCTGCACCAGAGACTGTCATTCCCATTGTTGGCACCAGGTTGAATGTTTGTCCTGGTCTGTCATACCTGATTCAGCTGTTAAGGTCATTATCACACGTTTTAGTCAGGTGTATGAGCCAGGATCAGACCACAAAAGGGCTCCATGGGCCCTGTGGTATATGATTGACATTTAGTCTTCTTCAGATGCTCCAGTGTAATGCCTCCATGCTGTCTGAACGATGATTTGTGTGAGCTGTAGAGCCTCTATTGTTGTAATTGCCATTTGTAAATAATGTATTATGTCCTTAGTGAACCCGTATTGCCAATCATGGACTGGCTGGCATTATGTGGTGTAATATATTATCACAAAGGGACCCTAATTATCCCAGTCCTCACATGTGGCACACGGACGTCCTCTGAACCGTCTCTCATTTGAACCCACCACACACTGTGTCTGACAACAGAGCACACACAGCAGGGACAGTACACTGCACTCTTAATATTCACGTTGTCTGAATACATGAAACCTCTTTCTATTATTCCATATTTGTAATGTCCAATGTGTAATTTGTTTTTCTTCTGCTGAACTTTCCTCAGATTGATGATGTAATTGATGACATCATTAGCCTTGAATCTAGCTTCAATGATGACATAATGTCATTGATAGACTCAGGATTACAACTTCCCAACACAGTAAGTTGTTTGGTGATATGAAACTTTAATTTGAATGTTCTTGTCACACAGTGATTCATTCACCAGGTTTATTTTAATACATCAGCAGTGTAAGTAAGGTCTTTTTCACAGAGGGGTCACAGAATTGTAACAAAGTTTGTTAACAATCTTTTGTTGACTTGGCAGTATCAGGTGAATTGGAATTCCAGTTTGTAGAGGGGGAAATTTCTGTTTGTTTCACTTTTGGGTTTAGACACTGGATTTATGAGGTTGACTTTACAGGAGCAAAACAAAAAGGAAAAAAAAGCAAGTATTGGTTTAAAGAATATGAGTATATGTTAATATAAGAGTATGTTAATAGACAAATCATTTGAGGAAGTAGACAGTTTCAGTCATGGAGAGTAAAGTTGGTGTGTGAACTATCTACAAACAACTGGGGAACTGCTCTAGAGAACCAGGAAGCGGTGAGAGTGTCATATTTCTGTTTGGGGTGGAAAAACTTTTCTTTTTTTTTCCTTTTTTTTTAAGTTAGATTTGCCTAATCTGAAAATCTGCTGAATACATTTTACATAGGGTTTTCTTGAGGTTACATGTAGTTATTAAACAGGCCCACATCATGCATTTAATGCCTGTCTACTTCAACTACAGCAAACTGTTGCCACAGACAGAAATATCCAGGACATTTTAATGTGTGTTTCAGTATACATCTTGGTGTACTTAAAACTAGGGCTAGAGTATACTAGAGTTTTCAGGTGACATGGATATAATGGCTTTGATAGCACAGTGTCTCTTTAAATGTTATATAAGAAGGCCACATTCAGGAATGTGATGCTATATTGAACAGCCACCAAACATACTTCCAGGCTCTGAGGGGTTCTGATATCTTCATGAACAGAGAGCATTGGCTGACCATGACATTAAGATATGGAGGTCATGTGTCTCATTGAGACACCAGCTGTTTATAGGGTTGTATATCCTCAGGTTATTTGAAGGTAGCTTTATATTTATATTGTTTAAGATTTGTGCTATAATATAAAGATGAAAACGAAAATGACAATTGAAAAAATCCAAATCATTGCAGTGTTTGGATTTGGTGTTTGGTTTGGGTTAGGGTTAGGATTAGGATTTGGCTTTGGTTAGGGTTAGGATTAAGGTTCGGGTTTGTCTCTTAGGGTTGGGCTCAGTAACTGGATTGTATCACCACAGCTTCACATGTATGGGTCAGTAACTGGGCTGTACCATCATGACGCTCATCCAGAACCAAGAAAAAAAAATTAAAAACTGCTTTGTTTTGTGGCTGAATATTCAAATTCCCCTCGATCCGTTTTGTTGGGGTTTGCCTGAAGAGGGACATGTTTGCAAACGCTTCTTATTTTTCAATACAAATGAGCACTGCTAAAACAATCAGTCGTCCTTGGACGCACTCCCCATCAAAGCATGTCTTACTGTTTCTTGCAGTGTTGTGAGATATCACACTGCTGGTCCTGACTGTTGCATCTCTGGACGAGTGCAGCTCTGTAAAACATCCTTGCTGCCTTTGCAGTTTCACTAGCACATTTTCAGACTCCCATGCAGGTTCTACTTCTTGTATTTCTCTGCGTGTTTACTCTCATGTTTACTCTCATGTTTACTCTAGTGTTTACTCTAGTGCAGTGGTTCCCAAAATGGGGTGCGGAGCTATTGCAGGGGGGGCGCGGAGCTTGGAAGTAAAACGTGCACATGTGTCAAATTTGGGGAGGGGGGCGCAAAAATATTCTCATGTACTAAAAGAGCAGAAAAAGTTTGGGAACCATTGCTTTAGTGTTTACTCTCATGTTTACTCTCGTAATAACTGTTCTTTACATTTTACTTCAGTAAATGAATATTTAGAAGTCCATTCCTTGTTAAAAACTGCATTGTGTATCAATCATTCTTTTCTACTGTTAGCTGACATATAGAGCTAAGAGCTGATTTCTTGAAACTGTCCAACACATTTGAGTGAAGATGCATGAGCGTACTGACCGGACAGAATAAAAGCAGTGTTTTATTTCATGCACTTATCAAAGTGTAATAGGTGTCATAGTCATGCATTTACTTTTGAGTTCTAATTTATCATCGATCTCACCGGTCAGAGGGCCGGATGTGGCCCACGGACCATACAATGCTCAGGTCTGAGTTAGGATTAGGGTATGGCTTGGTCTCTTGGGGTCAGGTTGGGGTTTGTTAGGGTTAAGATAAGGGTATGGCTTGGTCTCTTAGGGTCAGGGTTGGGGTTTGTCTTTGGATTATAACTAGTATCCACTACAGGGCTCAGTCACATCAAGCTCGTGCCCCATGCCTGCTATGGTCAGACGTTTGTGAGGGTATCCCTCGCCATGTCTGTCCTCGCTGGTGCAGCCTCTCTCCTCCCTCCCCTCTCCTCTCTCCTCCCTCCCCTCTCCTCTCTCCTCCCTCCCCTCTCCTCTCTCCCCTCCCCTCCCCTCTCCTCTCTCCCCTCCCCTCTCCTCTCCTCTCTCCCCTCCCCTCTCCTCTCCCCTCTCTCCTCTCTCTCCCCTCCCCTCCCCTCTCCCCTCTCTCCCCTCTCCTCCCTCCCCTCCCCTCTCTCCTCCCTCCCCTCCCCTCTCTCCTCCCTCCCCTCTCCTCTCTCCCCTCCCCTCTCCTCTCTCCCCTCCCCTCTCCTCAACAGGACTGCATATGCAACTCTTAAAACATGGCAGACGCAACATCAGGGTTTTCTCATTGAGAACCGCAAAACCCTTGTGGAGTAGCTGAACAGATCCGACATCTCTGGACTGAAATTTCCCCGTCTACATCTGTTCATGCTGGCAATAGAGTAATCTGGTTTGGCATTAATATGGATAATCATGGATCTAATTAAGCAAGACTTATTAGCAAATAACATTCTCTCTGTGTTTTTCAAACACACAGACACAGTTTAAAATGTAGCTGTGGCACACAGATGGCCATCTAGGGTTTTAAACAGCACTGGGAAGAACTGTGCTGTCACTGAGGCCCCTCGGTACCGGAGACTCATTGTCCGGCTGTTAATTTAGATGTTTGCTGTTCTGTTTTTCCAGTTGCCAGGCAACTTGCTGGAAGTCTACAATAGTCCTGGCATGGCAACCCCTACCATCACCGTTAGTAACTCCTGCCCCGCAGATTTGCCCAAGATCAAAACAGAATTAAGCGGTAATGACCCTTCATACTCCACTTGGGACTATGTCAGAATATTTCATTAGTGTTTGATGTTTGAGAGCTGGGCTAAGTGTTCTGTTTGCCATGCTAAATTGCCCAATGTATTATGCATGAAGCCATCTTTATTTATGTGTATTTGGCACTCGGTTATGAAATGTGTATATAAATCTGTTTTGTTTTTTTTTTTTTGGTGTAGATGTGGAGGCCAAGGCTTTTATAAAAGAGAGGCAGAAGAAAGACAACCACAATCTGAGTGAGCTCAACTCCTTCCTCGTCAGCTCGTAGTGTCCGCTTCTGTGTCTCTGTGTGTTTGACTTTGAGGGCTTTAATTACTGTCACATCCTCCCGTGCAGTTGAAAGAAGGAGAAGATTTAACATAAACGACCGGATTAAGGAGCTGGGTGCACTCATCCCCAAGTCAAGTGACCCGTCAGTCCTTTCGCCTTTTTTATGCATTATCGAGAATCTTGACTGAGTGAATGAATAATAATGTCAGATTTTTTGTAATACTGTATGCGTGTTGGCAGGGAGATGCGTTGGAATAAGGGCACCATCCTGAAGGCATCTGTGGACTACATACGCAAACTGCAGAAGGAGCAGCAGAGAGCCAAAGAGGTGGAGCAGAAGCAAAAGAAACTGGAGCACGCCAACCAGACCCTGCTGATGCGCATCCAGGTGCCCCCACCTTCAGACCAGCCCCCACCCACAGCGCCTGTGGGCGTAGCTCCCTCGGCAGCGCCAGCAGGGTGTGGCCAGAGCTCTGCGGCAGAGCTACGTCCCAGCACAGGGGTTGGGGCACTAGGGCGGAGCCTGATGTGATCACTTTGAGTAGCTTGCTGAACTTGTAAGGTTTCAGTAGCTGATCCCGTGATCCACTCAGGCCTTACGGCAGATTACAGCTGAGTGCAGCTGCACAAGTGATCTGCTGCCGTTTGTTTATTGAAATTATTATTAATGCAATATTGCTAAGAATAATAATATATAAACACAATCATAACATAAATAATTGTATTTGTTTGTGTGTGTGTGTGTGTGTGTAGGAGTTAGAGATGCAGGCCAGGCTCCATGGTCTCTCTGGCCCCATGTCACGTGGCCTCAGTTCAGACACCCCCTTCCTCCAGCAGCAGACGCCAGCCAGCCAGACTCTGCCCAGCGCCCCAGGGCCGCCCCTCGGCCTCTCCGCCCTGAGTTTGGACGGGGCTTTGGGGCAGACCGTCCCTTCCACCTTCCTGTCCCCGCCGCCCTCTGGTTCTCCCGTCGGCATGGGCCTAGACGCTCCTCTGGACCTGGGCGCGCTGAACTTCGGCGAGCTGGACGACCCTGGTGCCGCCGCCCTGTACCCGGACGTCAGCCTGGGAGACATGCTGATGGAGGAGGGCTGCACGCTGTCCCCGGGGAGGCCGGCCGAGCCGCTCCTCTCCTCCGCCTCTCCTGGCGCCTCCAAGGCCAGCAGTCGACGGAGCAGCTTCAGCATGGACGAGGACTTGTGACAGGATGACGTGGTGGACGCGGAGTCGGGGACTTGGGGGTTGAGTGTAGAGGTCAGCGCAGTTTTCAGCAGCGGATGCTGATGTGTTCTCCCGTTGTGGCATCTAGTGAAGTGCAGAATGATGTATTCTTTCAGCTTTTGTGAGAATTTATTTACAAAATTATGTGGTTTCTTGCTGCAAAATTAACTCATAACAGTTTATTCTAAGCAGTCAGGTATTGTAGCCATTTTTATGAATTATGTAAAGAACTAAAAAAATGCCTCTGCAAAAACAGGCTTGTATTTATTCGCCTTTATGACTCATTTAGAGAGTACAGTGAGAGCAGTGAAATCTGTGCATGTGTTGACTTGTCTCCCCTAAATACAAAATGTGAATGTGTGTGAACGTGCGTGTGTGGGTGTGTGTGTTTTCGAGCAGATGTGAATGTGTGTGAGTGCATGTGAATGTGTGTGAGTGTGCGTGCATGTGTTTGCATGTTCGTTTAGAAGATGAGACTGGGAAATGAGAAAAAAGTGGATTTCCATGACTACATGAACTGGATAGATTTTTTAATACCAAAGGGAGTTTTTGCAGCTAAATATTGTTATAGTGACTTTGATGCAAAGTGATATGATAATGCAATACTAATAATGATTAACCTTTTATGAGAAATATGGTAAATGCTCATTTAGGACTGGTGCTTGGTCATTCAGAAAGTTCTCCACATCCCAACACAATTGGTCCGTTTTAAATTATTCTCTGTGGACTGGGAACTCGGTGAGCAGTTACATTTTGTCACATTTGTAATAACTTACAGGGGAATATATCTTATACCCTGTTTACACCGTTACAAAAATGATTTATTCTTCTATGCATTGCAGCAGTTATCTCGGATATTTCATGTGACACAAACAGCTTTTCAGTTGTATCTGCTGTAGGACCTACCTCTGCCTGGAGTGCTTGTACCAGCAGTCAGTGGGAATAATAATGTGTGTTGGTCTTTGAAACGTTAGTGTGATTATAACTGTTGGAGACGAGCTGCTGTCCCTGAACACACAGCAGTAAGCCATACTCATACTTGTGCCTTTAGTGATGATCAGGAATATCATTGGCTACGTTAACAGAGAAATAAACAGAAAAAAACATGTTTATGGAAAAAGTACAAAATGACATACACATGCTTTGTACAGATAGTAAAAATAAATATTTATGGTTGTAAAATGTTTATAATGTTTCTAACATGGATTTGATCCACATAGACTTGAACCCTGTGATTAATTTCCTTTTTCTTTTGAGATGTCTGAGGCACAGAGTGGGAGATGTTCTTATGCTGCACAGCAAGACCTTGAGTTTTATAGCATTAGCACTGTATGCACGTACAGCTCGGACTGTTCGCACTGTACACACGTACAGCTCTGACTGTTCTCACTGCGGACACGTACAGCTCAGACTGTTCTCACTGCAGACATGTACAGCTCGGACTGTTCTCAGTATACACACGTATAGCTCGGACTGTTCTCACTGTACACACGTACAGCTCGGACTGTTCTCACTGTACACACGTACAGCTCGGACTGTTCTCACTGTACACACGTATAGCTCGGACTGTTCTCACTGTACACACGTACAGCTCGGACTGTTCTCACTGCAGACATGTACAGCTCGGACTGTTCTCAGTATACACACGTATAGCTCAGACTGTTCTCACTTTACACACGTATAGCTCAGACTGTTCTCACTGTACACACGTACAGCTCGGACTGTTCTCACTGTACACACGTACAGCTCGGACTTCTCACTGCTCAATTATTTCTTCAGCCAGTTAACATCTCCCAAGCTGGTGCTCCTTTGTTAGTAGTCAACCAATGAATGCAATCTGTACAGTTCTGTTTTTAGTAGTTAACCAATCAATGCAATCTGTACAGTCATGTTTTTAGTAGTTAACCAATCAATGCAATCTGTACAGTTGTGTTGCAAAACACAGACCAGTGCACAATAGAAAGGCATGATGCCCTGCGCAGTGGGCCTGTCTTCTAAAAATACTGAATATGTTCATAACCTTAATGTATATTAAAATTATGCTTCGGTGCAGTGTAAACCTGTCTTGTATTGGTGAAATAAAAGGGATTTTTTATATTCTTTGATATATTTACAATGAGCATATTTTACACATATTTTAATTTACAAATAAGGATATTTTATAATTGGACTTTTTGTTCTTGGTGTGTTTGGACCAACACAAAGTAATACTATAATACTATAGATTGCAATAAAAATTGTGTGTCTTCACCCTTCTGTGTTTCTTGATTATAGTTTTGACTAAAACAAAAAAGATGAACCTGTCAGCCAATACAGCGTTTGTTACCAGCATCTTTGGTGGCTTCTTGGTCAGTGCTCGCTGCAATGGAGGTGTCAGTGCCCAAAGGCTTTTTGGCTGTTTTGAGGGCAAAGTGTAAATTACATGAGGGGAACTACAGCGTGCATTGACCCTGTCTTGCCTGTCATCAGCTAAGTGCTAATAATTTTCTCCATGCACTTGGTGTCTGAGGCACCTGCTCAAAGAGCCTTTCCCAGAGTTGTCTCAGCACTCTTGCAGTCATACCACAGCTAATGGAGGTGATGTCTCTCAGGGGACAGATTCTTCACGCTTTCAGTCAAAGCAGCTCATAAAGACGACTTCACTGTGGCTGTGAGGGGTCACTGTTTATTGTATTAGGAAGAGTGGCACAGATGCACTTATTAATACATGGACTGTGTCCTGCTCTCCTCATGAAGTAGTTTGGTTTCCAGCTGAATAAAACCATATAAAATAAAAGTGAAGTTGGACAGCTGTCTCTCTGGGGCCGTCTTCCCTCCAACCCACTGATCACGCTTCCCCAATTTCTGTAGCATCCACATACACAAACTTGTACTTGAAACAAATGATCTCTGCAGAAGTCTTTGTAAGAATAAATGATAATCTGGCTATAAATACCAACAAGTTAATGAATGTCAACGTGGCAAATGAGCATAAGTAAGTACACCATGAAGACCAGTGACTTTTTCTGAGGAGGGTGATCGGGTTCTGTCATACTGTAAAGATGCTGTTGACATGCTAAGTAACTGTTAAGACTGCATTGTGAGGGAGGGGGGAGCGCACAGCCTTTCTCTCTTCACAGTGGATTCACATGCTTCTCACACTGTCCCCAGAAGATCAGGTTCCCTATCAATCATCATCATTTACCGACTGCTCTGATACATACTGTAGAGGGCTTCAGTGGAAAAGGAGCTGAGATATTTCCATGCCTAATTCCAGACATTCGGTAGCATGAATACATAAGTCACATATGGAAGTGTCCACACCGGCTCCTCTACACAGGCAGCAGTGGGCATGGAGACAGCTGGTGGGCTCACAGCAGGGACACACTTCCAGAAAAGACTCCAGAGAGGATGGATCACAGCAGCATGCTCTAGAGCACAGCGCTGAGCACAGGCCACCCACGCAGACCTGACAGCCGTCTCCCATCGCAATCAAACAGTCCTGAAGTTGACAGAACAGACAAGCCAGCACCAAAGATGCACACGGGTCTAGAAGAAGAGGAAGAAGAGGAAGAATATATGACATAGGATAAAATGGTGTATTGGGTTTTGTTCACGGGTTTAAGGAGCACACATGAGGCTGATGACCAGCATTTGAGAGTCTTTGGCTCCATTGTGTTAAGAACAGAAGCAGAGGATATTCCCTTGGCCGGGATATGGGGAGATGCTACAGACCTCGTTTAAGCTCTTTTAACTGGATATGGGCTATGACACATATGTCAAAGTCAAGGCCCGCGGGCCAGATCCGGCCCGTGAATTGATTATCTATGGCCCCCTGGATGATATTTAATTACTGTTAGAACCGGCCCGCAGGCCACAGCCGCCCGCTGGTGTTTTGCACGCACAAACACTACATTTCCCACAATGCAACGGTAGCCCGCAAAGTCACTGCAGCGCGCACAAGCGGCGAGGGTCAGCGCGGCGAAAATAACGTAATCGCAGTGGCTCAGCTCGTGCGCGAGCGTCTTGCGCGCTGTCGATTCGCGAGGTCGTGCATCTCTCGAATTTTGTACTTTGCGAGCGCCGCGCCTCAGCGCAATGAACAAAGTCATGTTTTCAGGGTTCATACACCTTTATAAGGTGGAATTCAAGCACTTGTACGTCACTTTCAAGGTCCATTTCAATATTTCCCAGCACGTTAAACTTAATTAAGTTAAATATTTATACATATACTCGAAATGATTCGAAATAATTCGCTTTTTATTCACATTATTTAATGGTTGTTTATTTTCAAAACGCCCAATATTAACGTCTTCACGTTCTCTCATGTTTCGTCCTGGAATTACAAGAGGCTCGTATTTGTTAACGTAATAAAAGAGAACTGTTCAGTCAGATAGCTATTTGTTGTGAAACGAAGTAGTTACAATTTCAAGCATTTTCAAGTGCTTTAGCTTAAATTCCAGCACTTTTCAAACCTTTATTACTTTATTCATGTTTGCTTGTTGAAAAATATTTTCACTTGAAATTACTGACAGATCCATAAGAAAATTTAAGCATGAAATAATATACACTGTGTTAGGTCTTGGTTCAATAGGCTATGTGCAATCATTTCAATGTTTTAATAAACATTGAACCAGTCCGGCCCTCGGCTTGTAGCAAATTTGTTTTTTTGGCCCTCGGTGTATTTGACTTTGACATCCCTGGGCTATGACCATACAACCAACATGAAGAAGTCAGAATGATGTCAGATCTCACCATCGCCAGCCACCTGTCGGCGGTGAGTTGTCTGCAGGCTGTGTGGAGTGTTCGATTCAGAGGTGCAGGAGTGTAACTCTTGGCTTTGACGATGGTGCTGAAACCTGTAGGATTTGCTTGTGGGGCACAGAGAACCTTGAGGCTGTGTGGATGCAGATAACTGTGTGCAGACAGGATGAGTATGATGGACCCTGCTGTTCCTGTCCTCCTTCACAGCCCCGACTGGCGGCTCCTGCTCTGCCGGAGCACCTGTGCTCTGAAAAGCTAAATCTGACAATGAAAAAGAATAAATACACCTTCACCAGCTCCAAACTACTGGACAGATGTTATTAGAATAGGTTTACCCAGAGGGAGAGATTTTGTAGTTGACTGAGGATAGTCTTCCATGCCAGGACAAATTCTGTCGCCCTCCCTTGCTGATGATCCTACGTCAGAGAAAGAAAACCATCATATGAACTTAAGCTGAAGCCTCAGGAACATTCCCCTGAAATGCACGGCGCCCCCTTCTGCTCTTACTGCTGCACTGCACAGTTGATCCAGTGATGTCTGCAGGCGTACTGAGGTCATCTTTGAAGAGAGGCGATTTTAATCCACTTAGATCCAGCTCAGTGCCCATGTTTCCAAACCCTCAGTGATGTGGTGTAGTGTCGTAGTGCTCAGATGCAAAGTGTGCACACAGGAACATTGTGAACTCCTGAACATTTAATGAAAGACTCAAGAGTCAAGGACAAGAGCAAAAGTTAAAGGTGATTCTCATCTGCAAACAGAGTGCTTCAAAAGTGCAAACACATGGCAGTAACATAGTACAAGCAAATCCTTTTAATGTTTTCATTTATTTCTTACAGCTGCAGCCTGATCAACCCTTTCACTAATGGTTTCTGTTAGTTTGAGAACCTTGACAAGCAGTGTTGCACTAATGAAGCGCCAAACAGCAGTTATTAATAAATTATTAATCTGGCACGATGGATGCAAAGAGGGAGACCAGTGAACACAGGGCAATAAATCTCAGCAGCAAGCTAATAGCCGATCTTTGCTTACTTCAGCCATCGCGTTTTTGAGAAAATGCACAGCACTTTTTAAAAGTCTGCACAATTCGCAAAGGCTTTGTTTTGAAACAAAACATCTATTAACATCTATTAACATCTATTCACAAAATACATTTAATATATAGCCTACATACATATACATAGGTTTGAAAATTTGACAATAAAAATATCATAGATATATCCTATATTATTTTTAAATAGCATTGTTCCCCAAAACAAAATCAAATAATCAAAGTAATCAAATAAAGTAATCAAATAAAAGGCGTTTATCATGCTTAATTATCAGATTTAAATTAACTTATTAAATATCAGTTTTCTGTTTTGGTCTATTCACTGTTCTAAAATGCAATATCACATAGAAATTAACGTATCTGCAAAGAGGAAAACTATTGAATTCCTTTTGGTTTCTGTATTTTAAACTGTGAGCCGAAATTTCTACTGTCGTTAAATAAAATAATGGAAAACTAACCTTGAAAAGCCGTTTCATATTTTTCTCAAGCGGCCGCTGTTTTCCCTTCTTACTGCTGGAGTGAGCTCTTATCTTGTAGCTACAAAAATTTGCGGCTACTCCCCGTATTTAAATACAGGTCTTTTTTAACTTCGTGCACTGGGCGATTTTGTTTGACGTAAAATAATATTCGCCAATCTAAAATACAGATAAATATAATTATCCACCTACCAATAAAAATTATTATGTTAATAATGTTAGTAATTTTTGTTTAGCTTTATACATTTGTCGGAAAAAAATGTTGACAAGCATGGGACTTTTATTATGAACAACCAGTCACGACCACAAATGAAAACAGGCAGGACGGTTGTAGTTAGCTTGTTTCCTAACTTGTACTGGCTAGCTAGCCTCCGGGTTTACCAGGACGTGTTCATCGCTGACGACTGTGGTCACTATTATTTTACATTGTTTCAGTAGCTTAATTATCTCTGCATTTCAAACTTATATTTATATAAACGTAGGGACTGACGTCATCAGCCGGTCGTTTAATCGCTCGAGGCGCTTCGGGTTCCGACGCTAGTTAGCGAGCAGGCTAGCTGCAACGCGGGGAGAGACCATGGTAAGTTAGACTGCTAGTTAAGTTGAGAAGACATCATCCTAAACATATTTTTCTGTTAAGATTATATGCCTGGAGTATCAGTAAGAATAATCATGTTCATGCCTCTGATTATATAATAAACTCGTCGTTTTCAGTTTACTCAAATGGCAATCTTTGCTAGCTAGCTAACTGGCTAGGTCAGCAGGCTTAGTGCACTATTTCTGAGATGGGCTACATAGCTAACTATCTGACATGTCATTTAACCTATCAGCTAGTAATTATTAATGAAATAAACATTTACGTACGTTAAGACTGCGATTATTCGCAGCATAAACTGTTGACGTTATTAACTACTAAGAATGTTGTGTGTTGGAGGAGAATAGTAACTGTTAGCTCGCTTGTCTCCTGTCTGCGCTGTCATGAATAGCTAGCTAGTGGTTACACGTTTTGAAGTAATCAGGCATTTCTAAGAGCATTTTAATATTTCGTAAGACATGAGTGAAGCGAGTTCGTTGACTGCTTAAGGGTAATGCATTTATTAAGATTTCAATTTAAAATATGGCCGTATGAGGCGATTCTAATCACCCTCCGTGTGTTTAATGGTCTTGTCTTTTTCCACCCAAGGACAGCGAAATGTCTGATATGGACCAGCCTCCTACTGTGGACAACAGCGGTTTAGAAGAGGAGAATGCACCTCTCTACTGCATTTGTCGGAAATCTGACATAAACTGCTTTATGATGTAAGATTGATGTAAATGAAACATGGGTGTGACTTGCAGTCCTCTTTAAAGATGCACTATTCACATTTCGCTGAAAGTTTGCATCACTAATAAACCATATGTCTGCCTTTGTGTGTGCACAGTGGTTGTGACAACTGTAACGAGTGGTTTCATGGCCACTGTATAAATGTGACAGAGAAGATGGCCAAAGCTATAAGGGAGTGGTACTGTCAACAATGCCAAGGTGAGTGGCCCTTTCCTGCCCTCCCTGCATAATTTACATCTGGCCAGTAATTGTTAATTTACCTGTGGGAAATGTTGCATATGAAATATTTGTATTGACTTGTCACAGTGTTTCTAAAAGCTTTAGCAAACAGCTAATATAAAGTTGTCTTGCCCTTCAGACATGGATCCATCCCTTGAGATAAAATACCGGCTCAAGAAGACAAGAGAGAAGGAGCTTGAACCAGAAAAGGGAGAAAAACGATCCAGTACTCCAGACTTCACACTTGATAGACGCCGTGGATCTAAGGTGAGTTTCCCAAATCTTCTCTTAAGCTTTAGTTGCATGCTTGTGCTCACCTGTCTTAAGTCCTAATTAATGTCTTTATTTACTAAATAAAATGGAATAAAGTACCCATACATCCAGGTACATGTTTATGAGCAATTAAATCGTGTGTGCTATTTTGCTGTTGTGGTGTATTGTGTTAGGTGAAGAGGTCTGCACGCATGTGTGGCGAATGTGAACCTTGCAGACGCACCGAGGACTGTGCTCAGTGCGACTTTTGTAAGGACATGAAAAAATTTGGGGGCCCAAATAAAATCCGTCAGAAATGTCGCCTGCGGCAGTGTGTAGTCCGTGCACGGGTAATCTCCCTTATCCATAGTACATCCCTTAAGTTGGGTAGCTGTTCTCTGCCTGAGTACCGCTGATTTTTATTTTAATATGATTTCCACAGAAAATGCTGCGTGTGCGTGATGAGGAGCTTTCCTTGCGTGAGAGGAGGCAGAACATGATGCACAGAGACAGACGATATTTGGATGATTACGACGAGAATGAGATGGAGCTTTATCAGCATTTCACAGAGCCAAACGTGGTATAGCAACATATACTTGTAGTTCCTAATGCTTAGGTGCACATTGTGCTAAATGATGGTGCTGAAGTTTGTGGGGGATGTTTTTCCCCCGTGCATGTATAGATGTGGGGTAGCGAGGATGAGGATGGCCCTGTTTACAGCCCTGCCCGTCGGAAGAAAGCGCTGAAGATCAAACACGTTAAGCGCAGAGAAAAGAAGTTGGATAGAAAGGTATGTAAAGCTGAGTCTTGCTCCGAGCAGGCCTGATTAAAAGATGACCAATGTGATCCTGAGAGCACCCGGTCCTGGCCACCCACGTGGCACATTTACATTTACAGAAGGAGTCCCGCCGGCACAGGCAGAAGCAGAAGCACAAGGATCGCGTACGGCACGGGGACAGGGCCGACACCCACCACAGCGGAGACTCGCACCAGTGCTTGGGCCCAAACTGCATCGAAACAGCGCGGCCAAACTCGAAATACTGCTCCGAGGACTGCGGAATGAAGCTCGCTGCCAAGTTTGTTCTCACTATTTGCTTTCTGATATACGTATGTGCAAGTCGATTTGGAAAAGAGCCTTGGTGAAACTCTGTAAATGTATTCAGCTCTTGTAAATAATGGAAGAACTTTGCTGGCTTGTGTTTTGTTAGCTAGCTAATTTATTTAGGCAGACTTGACTACTAAATCATTTTTAATCCAGCAGTTGATGATTTCAGAATTCACCATCTCTGATCAGGGTTTTGTTCTTAACTTTGTCCTTTTAATACATTTTAAAAGTAGTTTTTAAATGCATAATTTAAGATGAAATATTACAATAGTTGAAACGGTAGGACTGACAAGGTAAGGTTTTGCCTCTTTAAGGTCTTTCTGGGGGATGAAATGTATGACCGTTATGATGTTGAAATATCGCTGAAATGACTCATTTAATGCATGAACTGACCCAGTCCGTTAAAAACACACAGACAAGATCAGGTCTTGCCAAAAATGTACCATCTCAAACCTAATGCAAGACTTGTTACAGCAAAAGGGAATCTGAGCTCGTTTTTTTTTTTTTTTGTATTGGTCCGGTAGTCGGATCTACGAGATCCTGCCCCAGCGGATCCAGCAGTGGCAGCAGAGCCCGTGCGTAGCCGAGGAGCTGGGGCGGAAGCAGCTGGAGCGGATCCGGCGGGAGCAGCAGGCGGCTCGCATGCGCCTCTCCGAGATGGAGCGTCGCTTCCACGAGCTGGAGGGCATCATCGCCAACGCAAAGCAACAGGTGGTGCAGCAGGATGAGGAGGTGAGAGCCACCCGCCATGAGCTGCTCCACCCAAGCACGCTTGCTTTTCAGAGCAGCCATCGTGATGCAAGATTGTGTGTGTGTGTGTGTGTGTGTGTGTGTGTGTGTGTGTGTCCGTCCTCAGGTGAATGAAACGGAAAGCGAAGACACTGATCTGCAGATCTTCTGCGTGTCTTGCAGTCACCCCATTAACCCCAAGGTGGCGCTCAGACACATGGAGAGGTGTTATGCTAAGGTGAACATCCTTCATTTCTTCTTTGCCTCCGTTTTTATTTGCAGATGTCTCTGTTAAAAGTGTGTTGTATGACGTTTTTCCCTTTCTTTGTTTTGCTTCTTCTCCATTTTCCGCACTTTGAAATTATTTGTGGACAGTATGAGAGCCAGACGTCTTTTGGTTCCGTTTTCCCCACACGAATAGAGGGGTGAGAGAAACTCATTCTCTCTCATTGTGTTTTCATTTACTTGAATGCATTCATTCATTATAATTATTTAATATTCCTTTATTTATTTTTCACAATTGTATTCATAGGGCAACCAGACTCTTCTGTGATGTGTACAACCCCCAGAGTAAAACCTACTGTAAGAGGCTTCAGGTCTTATGTCCAGAGCACTCTAGAGACCCCAAGGTGAGAAACTATTCACCATAAATGCATAAACATTAAAGCTCATGCATGGTTTGGTTCACTTGGATTTATGTTTCTAAAAACGTATGGAAGGTGTGGAAAGAAATCACCCACAGTAACCCAGCTCTCTCGTGTTCTCAGGTGCCGGTGGATGAGGTGTGCGGTTGTCCTCTAGTGCGGAGTGTCTTTGAGCCAACGGGAGAGTATTGCAGGGTGGCCAAACGCAAGTGCAACCGGCACTACTGCTGGGAGAAACTCCGCCGGGCCGAAGTCGACCTGGAGCGTGTCCGAGTGGTGGGTCGCGTCTGCACGACTTATGCACCAACTGTGAATGTTTGTGTTAAAGCAGCTGTTTTTCTGGTTTTTAAACCACTGCTCTTCTACAATAACTCTCGGTTCAAGGTGACCACAGTATTGAAGATTAGAGTTTCCCAGTGTTTATTAACCTCATTTTAACTTTTGAATAACTTTTGTAATCGTCTTATTAGTTCAGTCAAAATTTCTGGTCCTAGAACTGAACAACTGACACCATTTTAGACGGAGGAATGACTTTGAAATTAAACTTTAAAACTCATACTGGTTTCTTCTTGCCTGTCTTTGTCATAGTGGTACAAGCTAGATGAGTTGTTTGAACAGGAGCGCAATGTAAGGACAGCGATGACGAACAGAGCAGGACTGCTGGCACTTATGTTACACCAGACCATTCAGCATGATCCGCTGACCACAGACCTGCGTACCAACAAGGACAGATAGCCACACCTCCCAACAAGGAACATCCCAACAGATGGCCACGCCCTCCCATCAAGGACAGATGGCCACGCCCTCCCATCAAGGACAGATGGCCACGCCCTCCCATCAAGGACAGATGGCCACGCCCTCCCCCCCCATCGACAGATGGCCACGCCCTCCCCCCCATCGACAGATGGCCACGCCCTCCCCCCCATCGACAGATGGCCACGCCCTCCCCCCCCCACCGACAGATGGCCACGCCCTCCCCCCCCACCGACAGATGGCCACGCCCTCCCCCCCCACCGACAGATGGCCACGCCCTCCCCCCCCACCGACAGATGGCCACGCCCTCCCCCCCCCCATCGACAGATGGCCACGCCCTCCCCCCCCCCCATCGACAGATGGCCACGCCCTCCCCCCCCCCCATCGACAGATGGCCACGCCCTCCCCCCCCATCGACAGATGGCAATGGCCACTCCCCTTCTCTTTTTTTAACCTTCCATTAAGAACAGATAGCTATGCCCCACTTACACTTCCTAAGAACTGATGCCTGTGCTTACATCTTCCTTGCTAGTTTCTTTATTGCGAATCTGTTGCCTTTGTGCAGTGTTTTGTTAATGTCTTTGTCTTAAATTGGTCAGATTTGACTTTACTAAAAGATTTTTTTGCAAGTTGTAGATCTCGTTATTTGCCTTATGTGACCCATTTTTTTTTTATTATGCTCATTTCAATATGAGTGATTTAAACCAATGACATGGGGTTAATAAAATGAGGGAAGTAATGATACTATTACAAGACCTGTCCCAGTCCTCCTGATGATTTCTGGATGGTTGACTACACCAGATATACATATTCACATGAATTGCTTCACATCCAAATTGCTAAATGAACTGGATAATGGACTAGCTGCTAATCCTGTTTGCCTTCCACTGGGAGAAGCCTCGCTCTCCATCCAGACTGACACCAGCCCCTGACCAGTCATGTGTCACTTTCCTCTCAACCACATTTCCCCATCATACCCAAGTTCCCTGATGCTTCATTCCTCTCTAATGGTGTTTGGGGTGTTGAAAGGGTCCTATCTCACCTCTGCTTTATCTGGCATGTGGTTGCTTCTTCCAGTCTCCTGTGAGACAGCCTTGTCTCAGTTTCCAAGACACCTTCCCGTGCCCTCCAGGCAGGGTACCCGCGGGTCCTTAAAATGTCTTAAATTTAGTTTTCCATATTCAAGGCCTAAAAATGTCTTAAAATGTCTGGAATTTTATGAGGGGAGGCATTAAATTATTATAAGTGTGTGTTGTTCAGTTGTTCTGGCGCGATTGCAGAAAAAAACCACTCCAGGGTCCTAGTGCTAGATTCCTAGCGTTGGAGTATACAGCCTCAACAACGTCAACATTTTTCGTTCGCCAACCCCCCCCCCCCGGTCAACAATTCTCATGCGCCACCCCCCCCCCGTCAACGATGTGGAACACACCTGCATCCCCAGTAATAGTATAATTTTTTCTTGTGAGAGGTATTAAAAAGGTCTTAAAAGTCATTGAATTTGAGATAAAAAAAATGTGCAGATACCCTGCCTCCAGGGATTCAAGTGTGAATTCCTGCCCATTCTCATTGAATCCCTGCTCCAACCTCCTTTGGCTCACTTGGGCCCCTGTATTGTACCACTTCTCTTACTCATGTTACCTTAAATTCTTCCTCCAAGGACTTGAATGATAGGTGTTCATAATGCATAATGCTTTTTGCAAACTACTAACATATAGACCTATTCCAAAAAAATGAGAATATCAGGGAAAAGTTGATTAATTTCCATAATTCCATTCAAAAAGTTAAACTTTCATAGATTATAGATTCAGGGCCCACAATTTAAACAATTTATTTGTATATTTTTACATAATTTGGGCATCCAGGGGGGTATTTCTGAAAGTGGGTTTAACTAACTCTAAACTTAACGCTGAACTTTGAGTTGTCTTAACCCGATCTGACATACTCAGAGTTTTCGGTTCCAAAATGGCTGATCGGAGTTAAAGTAATCAGGGTTGCTCAAGTCAACTTGAGTAGGTTTACCCAGACAGAAGTGCCTTCACGCTTAACTATAAAGGCATTGTTATTGGAACGCAGATAAATAACATTTATTGTGGACTTAAATGCAAAAAATCAGCTGAGCATCGTATTTCACACCACTGTAGCTTGAAGTATTAATGACTGCATATGCAGAATATTTTGATATTATTAAGCGTAAAGGTAATACTGCGGCAGCTGCTAGAGAAAGGCAGTCAGCATTAGGGGTGTGTTTAAAAAATCGATCTTCATTTGAATGATTTGATATCGATTTATGAAACCTGAGATTGATCTTTAGAATTAGCCAATTTTCCCCGCATATGCGTACCATTTTAACGTCTCACGTTTTATCTCGCGAGACCATCCTTTTTTTCTCGAGCACCGCCACTTGGCTGGGGCCATCAGTTAAGCATGGCTGCAGCAAGAGTAAAAATGCCCAAGAACCTGAAGGCAGATGTATGGTTACATTTTGGATTCAGAAACCATGATGGTAGGGAAGAGTTGGATAAAAGCACAGCCGTGTGTAAACTGTGCAACATGGAGGTGAAATATTGTGGGAATACCACAAATCTGAGAAATCATTTAACGCCATCCTGATATTCAAAAAACGCCAGAACCCAAACAAACTCCACTAGAGAAGGCATTTGCGATCTATCTACAAGTTCTCCCCGTGCCAAAAAAATAATCGAAGTGCTTGAATTCCACTTTTTAAAACACTTACTAGACCAAATGCAATCACTCGTTGCAGTTCCTTTCTCTTCCTCTGTTGTGTTG